>NC_092676.1:10518334-10820781 GCF_964355755.1 Antedon mediterranea | reverse complement strand
GTAAAGTATGCATGACAGTCTCTTCTGAAGATGTACCAGATATGATTTTTCCTTCCTGTGTAAATTATATTGACTGGACCTTCTCACCTAACTGTAGGTGATTGTGTCAGAGTTATCCTCCAATATAATTGTTAATTTCCATGTCAATGTCTCTATCGACACAATATTTTGGGTCCTTTCCAGGAGTCCAGAAAATACAAAGAGACTCTGATGACCGTAACATGCTGCACCAGTGTTCTTGGTTAAAACATTGGTTAATAGATATTAATGGTAACCTTGATCAAAATGGGGAAAACTTACAACCACCTTCGACCATGCCAAGATACATGGCACATACTTCAAACTGCGATATGAAAACATAGAGATACCCAGTTCTTTCAAACGTATGTGGAAGATGTGGAACTGCAGCTAATATGAAAATCTAAAAAATTGACATATTAATGAGTTTGAATAAACTAACTGTTTTCTTTAAATCAAGATAAAGTAAAATGTAATTGTCCTGTAATCTTACAATACCATAACAGTTTTGTTTAGAAAACTATCTCATTTGCATTTGCAAACCAGATGAACATTTATAACCTTAGAATATCTTATCAGTTACAAATAAAAGATATAATTGGTAATCTAAACAATTTCTATGATTACTATAGACAATTGAATGTTAGAATATGTAAATTAGAAAAAAACAATTTACAACACAGAAGCTGGATATGTTTATTATTATCAATATGTAATAACAATGAAACATCAAAGATATATTTATTATCCTCATATTTAAAATTCATTTATTTTCCAAAAAGTCATGCATTTTGTTATTTAGTAGTACCCCATAACAATACTAACGGTGAATTTTTTTCTATAGGTTTAATAAGTTAAAAACCACATAAATCTATTGGTAATAACATTTTGATAATTTTTAATATATAGCAATTAAACAGTTTATATACTACTTATTGGTTCCTAGAAATGCAAAATATGTTGACTAAATTCAAAGTTATTAGCAAAAATGTTACCTCTTATCCCATAATTTTTAATAATTACAAATTACTATTACAGTCACAATTCTTAATATTATTACACATATTTATTTGTTTTTAATCTTTAACTTCAATTTCTTGTCCATTTTCTTTATAGGTTTAAAAAAAAGTTAGATTTGGTGTATTTTTGCGTTAAATATTGAAACTTTATTAATGTTACATTTGGACGAAATTGCATTTCTTTAAATGTTCAATGACCATTTGACCTACAAAGATGTCAATATATGTTACGTTTTATTTTTTCACAATGAATATAACAATTAGGCAACCTAATTAGGAAAAATGTAACCCCTTACCCTATAATTGTTAATAATACATTACTATTAACAGACAGAATGTCCTCATAAATTCACAGAATATTTGTTTGTTAAATTCAATTTTCTTATTTATTGTGTCTATAGGTTTAAGAAAACATTAGTTTGCATAACATATCTTGTATTTTTGTGTTTAAAATTGAAATGTATAAGCTAATTTAGAAGAAATTGCATTTTTGATTAAAGGTCATTGACCTTTGACCTCTAAAAGACATCAATAGATGTTCGATTCATTTTTTAAAAGCATATTACAACTAGAGGGTACTCCGAGAGTACAAACCTCCGCCTACTGTAAAATTCCTCTACATAAAATGCCCCCTGAATATTTTTTTTTAACATTTTTTTTTATTAGTTCTAAGTGTAAATATGTTAACTGCACACTACAAAGTTGTGGATGACAGTGTGGTGTAATGGTTATGTATCCAGCCTCTCACAGTTGAGGTCGCTGGTTCGAGCCCCACTGAGGGTTTTTTTTTTTAATTATTTTTTTTTTTTTTTTTTTTGGTGGACCTTGATCTTTGACCCTGACCCTTCAAAATGTAACCACAATTATATGATGTGTCATTGATCATTGTGGCTAAGTTTGGTGAGAATCGGATCAAAACTGTGGTCTCTAGACAGTAAAATAGTTTTTTGTTAGTTGTGACCTTGACCTATGACCTTTCCCCCTCAAATTCGAACTCGTCCGAGCTTTTTGGGCATAGATCATTGTGTCCAAATTTGGTTAGAATCGGATAAAAACTGTGGCCTCCAGGCTGTTCACAGACACACACACAAACACACAAACACACACACAAACATACAGGGGTGAAAACATAACCTCCTTGGCGGAGGTAATAATGAAATCCATACACTACATACTGATAACAAGAAAATGTAAATCTGTTCACTAAATCTTAAGTTATTTGCAAAAACGTTACCCCCTACCCCATTATTGTCAAAGATTACTAATGACGAAAACATTTCTTTACAATGCACAGCATATTCAATTTTGAAAAAATGTTAACTTCAATTTTCTTATTTATTGTGTCTATAGGTTTAGGAAAACATTAGTTTGCGTAAGATATCTTGTATTTTTGTGTTTAAAATTGAAATTTATAAGCTAATTTAGAAGAAATTGCATTTTTTATTAAAGGTCAGTGACCTTTTGACCTCTAAAGATGTCAATAAATGCGGGATTCAATTTTAAAAAGTATATTACAATTAGGCAATCTATACACTACATACTGATAGCAAGAAAATGCAAATCTGTTAACTAAATTGTAAGTTATTCGCAAAAATGTTACCCCCTACCCCATAATTGTAACTGATTACAAATTACTAAAAACAACAAATTTCTTCATAATACATAGCATATTCATATTTTGTTAATCTTTAACTTCAATTTTCTTGTTTATTGGGTCTATATGTTCATGAAAACATCAGTTTGCATAACATCTATTGTATTTCTTTTGTTAAAAACTGAAAGTTATAAGTTAATATTAGACAAAAAATCATTTTTTACTAAAGTTCAATGACCTTCTGACCTCTAATGGCGTCAATAGTTGTTGGATTTACTTAGAAAAATATATTACACTTAAGCAGTCTATACACTATATATTGATACCAAGAAAATGCAAATCTGTTCATTAAATCCCGAGTTATTAGCAAAAGTGTTACCCCCTACCCCAAAATTTTGTGTTGCATATTTTCCGTAGGCGGTGTTATATAATCCTAAAAAATGACTATTAAGCTGTACAATTGACATTGCTATCATGGATTTCTGAAAAGTAGACATATTAAGCTTTCCAAAAATGTATGGTAGCATTTGCCACCAATTTGATACTGCTTTTGCAAAAAACTGGACCTGGCCCATGGACTATTTCACATTCGTAATCTATGAAAAATTCTGGTCTAGAAGAGTTGGATGGCAATTTGTCCCCTTATAGGTGATGATTCCCGCCTCCTGCCACCGGACTAATATGATTTTATCTACACATTTACACTATATTAGTAGTAAAATTTCAATTTTATATCTTATTTATGAATAAATTTAAGAACAGAGAGCCTCTGAATGGGCAATGCATTCATTCGATCAGTAAAGGTTTCCAATGCATGTTTTTCAAACCTAACAACCCAAAACTCATTTTTAAATCTTAATTCTTTTAATAAACACATTGGTATAAATTTGTATTATTTTCTAGGAAATACCAGCTGCACCATTGAAATCAACATTTTTGGAGAGAAATGCTCCAACAGCTTCAGGTTTCTACACATTTTTAAAAAGAATGGTTCTCACTGGGGCACTGACTGCCTTAATGGTTACATTAAAGAAAAAGTCTTTATTATAGCATAAAACTGGTAAAACTTTAGCAGCTTGCATTTTAAAAATTTTCACTTTACATAATAATTGTAATGAATAGTTCTGATAAAAATTTCTTTGAAATTAAATTAAATTAGTTTCTGTAAGATTTTTCGTGGTGTACTTGTATGATGGCTTTATATATACTGTATTTAAATATTACATGACAATATGCACTTTTACAGATGGAAGAGATACAGTAGTATTAGAATGTATTTAATGAAAGTAATATTTTAACTTCAAATAAAATTTAAATTTAAGAATTTTAAGTTAATTATCTATATGGGAACTTACTGTACTGGTATCGATAAAACATTTTATTTCAAAACCAGTACTTGGATTCAGCAAATAAAATTACATTAGCTGGTTTAGTTAGCCGAAACCACAAATTTGATTTTTTTTTCTATTAGTTTGTTTAGTCAGGCAGCATTTGTCACTATATTAACTTTACTTCATAAGTTCATATATTTAGCCAAGTTTGATTTTTCACTTTTAAGTGATCAAGGACATCACAAGACACAACTTCCAACTTGTTGTCTAAATTCTAAACGCGTTTTTCATTCGCTGGGGGCGCTTTTTCAAAATGGCCACCTATGCTATCAAGTACTTATATCTCGGCAACCACTAATCGTAGAGACTTGGTTTTAGTCTTAAAATGTTCGTAAGGTACATAATTCTATTCACTATAATGGAACATTTTGCCCTAAAATGACTGTCAATACTATTTCTGACCATTTGACCTTTAACCTAATCTTATCATATCTCAATAACTATTGGTCAGAAAGAGTTGATATTTATCCCAAATTGTTCAGAAAATACATGTTTCTATTTGCTTTAATGCAAAGGTTTGTTTCAAGATGGCTGGAAAAACCTTTGACCATAACCTGTGTGATATCCACAACATGTTGGTTATAGATAACATTTTTCGACAGATTGCTCAGAACATCCATATTTGTAACACATTATTGATTTTTTAATTATTGATGCTTTAAAACATTCACTTAAGCTTGGATATTAAAGTTTTAAAATAAATAAAAGCCACTCATTATCTCCATACATAATCCTAGCCTGTGATTGGCTGAAAGTTCAAGCAGATTAGATTTCATGAGTTTAAATGGTAAGTGTTTTTTAAACCGATTTAAACAGTGTTTGCTGGGAAATCATACTTATTATTAGTACATATACATTTACTTGTATAATAATGTACCTATGCTGATATAAATATTGTACAGAGGCCTTAGTTAAATAGTTATAAACTATAGTTCAAGCCTAGGCCTTGTCGCTAACACCTAGCAAACAATGCTAGCCTGGTAAGATCCCCGTGGAACTCAGTGACAAGCCAACTCAGTGCCTGGCATGGTAACCTCCGATGATGTCAGTCAAACGATTGAAAAGCAAGACCAATTAGGAAAAGAAGCATTGGATAAATTTGTGACTTCACGAATGGTTAAAAAAACCGTAAAATTTTGGGACCCTCAAAAGAAAAACAACTTCTCTTATTTCAAGCATGTAGGAGCAGTGGTGAAAACCAAAATTAATGGTCAACTAGTTTCAATTAAGCAAGAGAGAAAGCTGCTGTCTAGATTGTTAGTTGTGGCGAAGAGCAGGCCAGAGTTCGCTCTAAAGGATGTCTTAGGCAACTATGAGTTCAATAGCACTCCACCATCAAATTTCCATCCAGATGGAAGAATGATAATGCTTTCTGGAAAATCCAAGGTATTGCAGTCAATAACAGAACTCCCTCTACCAGATAATGTCAGCAGGCCTGTACAGAAAGATGATAAAAAGCAGCATCAATCCCAATTATTGATGGCATGTGTGTCATCAATATGGTAAAAAAGGTGTCTGAATTTGTTAACCTGATTGTTGGTATGAGCAAACCATATGATGAAGTTCGTCTTTTATTTGATCAATATCTATCAGGATCTTTAAAAGAATCTACACGAGAAAGAGAACACAGAAAACAACTACCATTCACTACCATGTCAATGACAACACTGAGATTAAGAACATTAAGACATTTTTATCGCACAAAGAGACCAAAGCTGAACTTACAAAATATCTGTAAGAGAAGATACCTAATCACTTCAAGAACAACACGAAGAAGGTCCTAGTAACACATCACACGTCCATGATGGCAAACTGCAATCTCTCAGAAGTTATCATGATGCCAGAGATGAAACACGGACAACACACATTGGAAGAAGGGGACCAACTGGTCTTATTGAATGCCTTTGATTGTATGAACAAAGACCCAAGTGCCAATGTTGACATATTTTCTGTAGATACTGATGTCTTTATCCTTTTAACAGGAAGCTATCCTCTACTTCCTCCAATGACCACATTTGTAGGAAAAGAGGGGAAAAATACCTATATGGGAATGCTATTACCGACTTTGAAAACAAATATCAGCAGCACTGATTGGATGGTACGCATTTAAAGGTACAGATAACACAGGTACATTTGCTGGAAAAGGAGTGTCCGCCCATTTCAAAGCACTTTTGAAATGTGACGATGAAATACTAGATGCATTTGCTGTATATGGACTGACCTCTGAAATACCAAATTGGATTTTCAGGCAAATGGAAAGATATGTTTGCATATTATACAGTACTTCTAAGATCAAGGCAGATTATGTCACAGACTTGAGATGGATGTTATTTGCACAGAAAGGCAAGGAAGGACAACAATTACCCACAACCATGGAAACTCTTAGATCACACGTGGAAAGAGCATACTACATGTCTATTGTATGTAATTCATCATGCAAGCCAACTCCATCTATTCCACCAGCAACTGACTACTCCTGGTAACTAGAAGATGGTCACTTGAAGCCGGTATTTTTCAACAATCCACCAGCACCAGAAGCTCTTCTAGAAATTCGTCGATGTACCTGCAATGGTTCATGTTCAACAAATCGCTGTAGTTGTAAGAAAAACAACTTGCTCTGTACTGATGCATATGAGTGTGGTGATGGATGTGAGAATACAAAGGACTGGAATGTAGAGCTAGTAGACAATATCGATGAACTTTATTGACTGGAGAGGGTAATCTGACTATATTCAATATTTATGGTATGTATTTATTTATTATAACAGTTCCATTGGTGATTTGAAATATTGATTTTGGAACAAGGGATATCATCAACAAAACCACAAGTACCGGTACAAGTTATAAACAATACTAGACAAATCTATAGTCTCTCAGTTGTGGATATTACATGCATTAGGGCAAGAGGTCAGATATGGCATTTCTGTTTGCTTTAAAACAAAACATTTAATTACAGTAAATATAAAAAGGCATACTGCGAACAATTTGAAACAAATGTCAAGTCTGTGTGACCATTAGTTACCGAGATATGATGATAGAAGGTCAAAGGTCAAACGGTCAGAAATGGCATTTTCAGTCATTTCTGGTCAAAATATTCCATTAGAGTAAATATAAATATGTTCCTTACAAACATTTTAAGATTAAAACCAAGTCTCTACGATTAGTGGTTGCCGAGATATAAGTACTTGATAGCATAAGCGGCCATTTTGAAAAAGCGCCCCCAGCGAATGAAAAACGCGTTTAGAATTTGGACAACAAGTTGGAAGTTGTTCGTTGTGATGTCCTTGATCACTTAAAAGTAAAAAATCAAACTTGGCTAAATATATGAAGTAAAATACAAATGCTGCCTGACTATATTAAATAATCAAAAAAATACTAAAACAATTGAAAGTCTGTATGTGCTGATTTATTTTCATTTCTTAAGGTACATTACTAGAAAGGTTTACATAACAAACGTAAATAATGATTTATAAAAAAGACATTTATATTTTATTATTAACACGGCATGTCTTTTGTATAGTATACACAACATCGGGCTATTGCACATGCACAGTCTAAACTACCAAAGGCTTTCAAGGGTTTCAAATACAAGCATATATATACATGGCAGGTAACAATCTTGATGACCATACTCAAACAAATATTTATCTTCATTATAAAATAATTAAAAAGGAAGAAAATGATGAGGTTGAATCTTTCATCACAATAATAATAATTTAGTGACTTTGAGTAATTGTAAATGTATTGGTACATTTGTAATAGTGACCAAATTGTCATAATAGATGACCAGATTTTAAAAACTGAATGAAATGCCATAGTACATTCTAAAATACAGTTATAAATATTGCTTTTATAAAATCATACATGTACGTTTAATAGAAACGATTACTGGCATTGAACTGGAATGTGAAATAATTTACTCACGAATTGTTATAAACTTTCTTACAAATAAAAAAAAAGAATAAATAAAACGACATTTTAAAAAGCAACCTTAGATAACATTTTTTGAAGTAATACCATTTATTAAACCTAGTAAACTGCAGGCGAAATTAAGCCAGGCCGAAACTTTATTAATTATTTATATTAGACCAAGCAAGAGGACAGATAGACCCGATGGTGTACACCGCACTGTTAACAGAGCGACTATAAAACTCAGAAGAAGTTTGCCATAATTGAAAACCAAGGATAAGTCTTAGAAGGCGAGATTAAGACACTGTCTTAGGCAGTGGAGTTTGACCATTATTTGAATCGTGAACCCTCTTTGCAAATTTAAAACTATTATTTAAATGATAAAATGAATGGACAATTTATATTTGCCAGGATAATGCCTAAACTGCCAGCAATAATATGTGAATACACCATATCTAACAAATATGTAGCTTGACCTGACATTTATTTTCAAAAGCACACATACAATACATTAGATATGGGATGACATTTGAAATAAAAATAAATATTCATTTACATATGGAAAGTCCTAACGCAATAAAGGTACAGTTATAATAGTCTGGCTATGAAAAAAAAAAGACGGTACACATTTTGATAAAACTCAGTAAGTTAATAAGATGTTACTTAATAATAATAATTTGATTGGTTGATAAATTCATTAGTGACTACTCATATAAACAATAATTTGATTGGTTGATAAATTCATTATTGACTTACTCATATAAACAATAATTTGATTGGTTGATTTTGTATTGCATGTAGATCATTTTCCTTCTCCTCTTGTCCACTGCCAAAACAAGAGCGCCCGACATTCAATTTCAGATGAAAGCGCCGGATTAATTTAAAAATAGTAGAAAGTGTGCTATAAAATTATTATTTTGTATGTTGGTTAAATGGGGAGAATTATTCATTCATTGAAACCTGAATGTCCTATTCTATCAACTGGAGAAATTCATTCAATTGTCATTCAACTAATATCAAAAATCATTATATCAATAGGCATAAAATAAAGATGACTATTGTTTACATAAACTTTTATATAAAATTTGCTAATTAGACTATACATTTCTAAACACTGATTCATTTAAAGAAATAGTCAGCAGTAGTTGTATACATTATTGTTAAAATAAAAATTAATTACATATTTACTGTAAATACAGTATAATATAATAATACCATTTGTAATTATATATTTTCTAGCACAGATATTAGATTTTGAAAGACAATGAATGATAATAAATAAAATATAATTCTTGATGTCAGATTAGTACAGTCAGTTCTGTTCAAAAAGTTATTAGGGACTTTGTGAAACACCGACGGGAAGCCTGTATTAGCCAGTCAATTTGTATTGTAAATTTACTTTTTGGGCACACAGCCAAGGATTGTAAAGAGTCACCAGAGAGGTGGTTTTGCAGGATAAACTCTATCAATGACCATTTAAAAGATTGGACATTTATAATAACAAAAAATGGGTTGCTAACATAGAAAGTAGAATAAAGCCTAAAAAAACTTGCAAAATAAAAACTTAGCTAAATATAATGCTACAGTATTGTAATGGACAGAATTGTTTGCATACTACACACTAAACTTTATAATTTATTTTTACAGAAATACTGATAAAATATAGCACACTAATAAATACATACATTTTATTGTGTTACAGTACATCTGTACAACAAGTTTTTAAATGAATAAAATACATTAATATTTGCTTTAATATTAAAATTTTGTAGATAAAGTAGATTATACCAGAAAATCTAACAGGATTCTGAGCTTGCCTTGCTAAGATAGGAACTTGTAACACCCCTTTGACAAATTCATAGTTGCAATTACAGTACCAAGTACATCATTCGTCGGTTCTGTTTAGGGGCATGAAACGGATTGTGTTGCAGCTACACATAAAACCTTTGATCTAACAGAGCTCAACATCCTTGCCTTGATTATACATTGCACCCATACACAAAACCTTTGTATAACTTAGAAATAAAAATTAAAATATTTTAATCTGATCCTATTTTAATTTATGAAGGCATCATTCATTTTTGTTAAATTCAACTGAACTGTTATACCACAGAAACATTAACATAATAAACTGAAATGAATTTACATATACTGGAACATTAACATAAATGTCTCCAATCACTTAAAACTGTAATCAACTTTAAGATCAAAAGATACAAGATGAAGATGTAGTATCCACCAAATAAATACATTTGTAAATGTAGACACACAAAGTGAAACATCAACAGTTATTTCATCAGTAAAATACAACTCATTATTACCAACAGCAAAATGACAAAAAACATCATAATCGTAATGTCCCTTTCAAAAAAAAAAATTTGACTACAAAACACAAATTAGAAAATTTGTTAGCAATATGCACATGTTTGTGGACCATCATGAGTTGTTTTGGCACTATGTAGCATCAATTTGGAATGTTCAAAGACTTTGCACTGATTTGTGGTGGTGGTGGTGGTGGTGGAATAATGTGTAGTCCATCGCAACTGCATCGTATTAAAGTCCCCTTATTCACTTGTTCTCATTGCTATTTATTTGTGGTGTCCATAACACCTGATACAATGCTAAGATTCAATTACGACACCGTTAAAGATATCACAAGATGTATGTTTGCAAAAGTGACAGATTATCAAAACATTGACGTCTTACAAGCTTACAAGCTTTTTGACAAAATTGTATTGGTGCAATAATGACTTCGTACAGTCTAAACATTTGATAATTATTATGTGGAGCAGATCCTGAAAACATCTCAACATAATACTAATTTGTAAAGTAATTGTACCAAGGTTTATATCTCCATCAAGTGGCGACATCATTTTCATTTCAAATTGATACGATTTTTGTGAATTTATATACTACAGTAGTAGCCAAATTCATAAACGGGGGTGAACGAAATAAATAATAAATTAATGTATTTAAATAATCTGAATAGTAGTTAAATTACTTTAAAAAAAAATCTATATTGCTTTTAAATTTTGAAAGTTTTCTATTAGTATTATGAAGTCTATAATTTGGATGTATAATATAAATTGAACACAAAAATGTGTCTAGACTCAATTTGTTACTTGTTACACACAATACAATGCATCATCATGGGTGGTACTTTGTGTATATAATATGAATGTATGAGTTGTATTTAGTATCCCTAAATTAAGTCTAAAAAGGGCCAATCTGGGAAAAAATTAGAAACAAATGTTTCTCGACTGATTTGTGTCATCTGGGGTCTATATATCCACCAAAAAAAAGTTCCAGCTCATCTGACCTGGGGAAAGTCGCCATTTTGGATTTTTAAAATGGCCGCCATAAATTACATATTTTTGCTCATAACTCAGCTTCTACCATGTATGGACATGATTTTGGTGGTAAAGTATATGTTTTTAGGGTCAAGGAATCCAAATACAGCATTTTGAAGATTACTCAATGGCCGCCATTTTGTTTTTCAAAATGGCCGCCATAAAATACTGATTGAATACCTCAGCTTCTACAAATTATATGGATGTGATTTTGGTGGCAAAATGTATTTTTTGAGGGTCAATGAATGCAAATAAATTAGTTCACTCTATGGTCGCCATTTTGTTTTTCAAAATGGCTGCCATAAAATTTACAGAATTTTGTTCATATCTCAGCTTTTATCATCATATATGCTTTTTGTGACAAAAGAGATCCCCATTTAAAGCAGCGTCTTATGTGGTGAATGGATGGTTACCAAATACACCGGAGACCAGCACTGGTCTGGATTTATGCACAAGTACTGGATCAGTGGAGAAGTCGACAATAGAGTTTCTGCCGATCATTCTAAATGACCCAAATGATAATTCGACACTCTGTAGATTTCACTCTGTAAATGTATATCTTATAGCTCTTCACATAATCAACCACTGTGGGTTAAAACAATACAGATAGTTAAGAAAAGGCACCTGCCAGTTGTTGTCAGGCTTGGATGATTCAATCTTCTCAAGAGCATCCTGGGTTGTATTGCACATATAATGACTGGTTCGGGTTTGGAAGATGTGCTTTGCTTACTTTATGAACCAAATACTGTCACTTACATTTTAAAGGGAGCTGCATATCCAGATATAGACACAGTAAATAGAACAATCGGGAAGATCAAACAGGTATCAAGAACATCTAAGTTGTGGGCTTTATATCACGAGATGGTATCACTTGTTAGGCAATACTGTACCTAGCCGCTCTATCTTCAGACAGTATCATCTATGCTTTACATATTTGCAGCAGCTGATCATGGACAATATGCCAAGAGTGGAATGTTATATTAGATGAGTGGAAATAGATGAAAAATAGGCGTTGAGTCAAACAAATTGCAACAGTTTGTTTTTTTGCTGAAATATGCTCAACTATATGTAGATATTATCATATCCAAAATCTACCCTGATCTGCCCATTATAAATTACCTAATTTGCATAAAATCAAAATGGCTGCCATTTTACAACTTTGATCCCAATTATCTCTTAAACCATAAAGAATTTGGTATAAGAATGTATTGAACACAAATATAAACATGACCCCAAAGATTCAGAATAATATATTTGATTTGTCTTTGGGGTCAAAGGTCATTCCAGTTTGACATCTAAATTATGCAAATTATCTCTTAATCCATTAGGTATTTTGAATAAGAATGTATAAGTACAAATATAAACATGACCCTTAAGATTCTGAATAGCACATTTGATTTTTCATCTTACCCTGGGGTCAAAGGTCACAATATAAAAAAATTCAAATTATCCTTTAAATCAATTTCAATAGTAGTCTTACTACTACTAAAAACATAGCATATACAGTACAGACATTGCAGCAGATTGATGTCTGCACACTGCGCCCACACCCCTCCCACCCAGAGACTACTAGGTCAATTAAAAAAAAAATAGTTTATTTATAAATATTATAACTACTAAATTTACATAGTATCAGTAGGTCATTTACTTTATACCATACAGTATAGCTTATTTTGACATTTACTTTTACATTTAGGCATACCTACTTTAGTAGACCTACAAAGCTTATAAGCTTACATTTCTGAAACATTGGTCACAAAAATGTCTAAATAATTCTTGGGTCGGACTCGATCGTCAATGGAGTTACTTTTTAAGATGTTTTTGCCATACTCTGGACAATTCTCGCTTCACTGAGAATTCAGTAAAATTACGTCAGAGTAGACCAATAAACTTAGCTTTCTGATAATTAGTAATTTAAATTATCATCTATCTTTTTTTTTTAAATCAAATTATCTACAATTAAACTAAGCAACAACAGTTGCAAAGAACTAGTTTTGTTAAAGTATACTTTAGTAAGTATCACAATGACTTACTGTCTTACTGAATTCATTACTGTCTTACTGTATTCATTACTGTCTTACTGTATTCATTACTGTCTTACTGTATTCATTACATTCTCGATTGAAGCATCATTTTGCTAATAAAAGTATTAATAAATACTGTTACTTAATCCTAATATATACTGATACTTTAAAATGTTTGTGTTTAGATAAATTTTAACATACAGTACACTAATGGTATTTAAATATGAATACAAACTACACTTGTTTTTAATGGCTGGATTTTTTTAAATTTTCATCCATCTCAAACTTAAAAATTTAGGGTGTTACGAAAGATTCTAATTTTTTTTTAATGTATCTTTATATTTGTGTCATTTGAGAGCAGAGGACTCGTTCTTATACTAAAGTAAACTATAGACACTTGTTCTAAAGATTTTTAGTTCTCATAGTCTCTGTATTCTTAATACACAGAATATGTCATCTTTCACTTCTGCACCCACTTTGGTTAGTACAACTTAACTTTTCCCAAATGTTAGGGTCAGGTTTTACTGTTTCAAGTGGTCGGTTACTGTTTGAACCACATGACCTCCATTTTCACAGTTACAAATTTTGTAAGGGTAAAGGTGTTTCCACACTTTCCCATAATTTCAGTTTAAACACTTCACACAACCAGCCAGGATTGACAGTTTTTGTGTGACATATTTTAGCATAGTGTACTATAATCTAAAAAAAAAAAACCAAATATAATAAATGTAATTCCTTACAATTAAAACACCTTTCCTAATAGTCTGATCCCTGAAGTTAACTCAAATGAGCTTTTCAAAATAGATATGAGTTGTTCATAAGTACATCATCCAAATTGAAATGAATTCACTTCATAATTAGAGTATTTTATATTGTAAGATAATGACATTTTATCTTGACCCAATACAAATCAAATGCAAATCATAAGAACATATTATGTATATTTCTATTAAATACATTCTTGTTCAAAATACCTGATGTTTTGAGAGATAATTAGCATATATTATATGGCATAATTAGATGACATTTGACTTTGACCCCATACAACTCAATTGCATCTTTCTAAATATTTAGGGTCATATTTATATTAAATACATTCTTGTTAAAAATACCTGATGTTTTGAGAGATAATTAGCATATTTTATATGGCATAATTAGATGACATTTGACTTTGACCCCATATACAACTCAATTGCATCATTCTGAATATTTAGGATCATATTTATATTAAATACATTCTTGTTAAAAATACCTGATGTTTTGAGAGTTATTTTCAAATTTTATATAGTGTAATTAGATAACCTTTTGAACCTTGAACCCTAATACAACTCAATTACTGTACATTATTCTAAACCGTTAGGGTCATGTTTAGGCCTATATTTGTACTATAGTTAAACATTCTTATTCAAAATACCTAATGGATTAAGAGATAATTAGCATATTTTAGAGGCCATACTGGAATGACCTTTGACCTTGACCCCAAAGACAAATCAAATACATTATTTTAAATCTTTAGGGTAACATTTATATTTGTACTTATACATTCTTATTCAAAATACCTAATGGATTAAGAGATAATTAGCATATTTTAGATGTCAAACTGGAATGACCATTGACCTTGACCCCAAAGACAAATCAAATATATTATTCTGAATCTTTGGGGTCATGTTTATATTTGTGTTCAATACATTCTTATACCAAATTCTTTATGGTTTAAGAGATAATTGGGATCAAAGTTGTAAAATGGCAGCAATTTTGATTTTATGCAAATTAGGTAATTTATAATGGGCAGATCAGGGTAGATTTTGGATATGATAATATCTACATATATTTGAGCATGTTTCAGCAAAAAAACAAACTGTTGCAATTTGTTTGACTGAAAAGTCTATTTCCACTCATCTATATCTACAGAAAATGCTTGAGCTGAAACACAAATTTCCACATACATATGAGATGTTCCATAAGAATGGATATCACACAACGTGTTATAGTGATGATAAGTTTTCAGACATGACAATAGAGGAACCCTAATGCGAAAAGACAAATAAAGTGGCGGTCTCACGTGGCAGACTTCGTCATACGAATTCAGTAAAAGTGTGGGTTTCTAGCTTATTGCACTTAAAGCATCTGGAAATGATGATGGATGAAAGGGTCGGTTAAAGAGAGACAAACGAAGTAACAAAGATTTCGGGAAAGTACGTCTACAGAAAGACCATTTATAGTGGTAAGCGATCCTCTTGTGATAGCTTCACTCTCAAATGGATTGAATATAACCGACACAAACCAGTTGTGAACAAGCTTGGAACATTGGCCAAGACATCCAAGAAAGCTTGGACGATGCCACTCACCTATGAAAGTAAAACTACTAAGTTCTCTTGAAAAGCATGTAAAAGTTGGAACAAAGATGATTTCTGTCGAAAAAACGGTTCTCTTCAACAGACTTATTGTTCTCTCTGAAAGAGATGGAGACATCGAAACAGCATTTGGACATGAACTGACACCTGTTCCAACAGCTTTGTTTAAGATGGACAAATTTATGAGAAAGCCAGAAAAATCAAAATTTGGTCGAATGCTGAAGGAGAATGTTACCAACGCCACCACAATAGATGCCGTATCTGTTCACACTGTTGATGGTGGTTGGTTCTTACACCAAGTACCATGGAATAAAGTGGTTACTTTTCTGATGTTGTGATGTCCTACATAGGCCTCTTCCAGAGGAAATTTAATGGTGGTGTATAGTTGCTAGGGATGGATATCCTAGCCAACCAAAGGCTACGAGCATCATCGAAGAACATTCCAGAAGAAAACAAGCAGTAATGTGAACATTACTCTAGATACCAAGGTTTAATCAGAACGAGAGGAATTACTTCATAATGGCTGCAACAAAGCATCTTTCATAACATTACTCTCTCAGGAAATGGAAAGATGTGGTATTAAAACCATCCAAGCTGATGAAGATGCAGACACGGTAATGGTTAAAGAAGCTATATCTCAAACCAATTGTTCTGATACAAATGCGGTTGTAGTTGCAGAAGATACAGATGTGTTAGTTCTTTTATGCTACCATTATCCAACCAAAGCTCTTTTTGCAAACAAGTAGCTGAATCTTTAACATATCGTCTATTACTGGTTTAATCGCTGACCGTGATGAATTTCTTTTTAATTATGCATGGTCTGTATGTGACACTGTATCATCTATATGTGGATACACTAAACCAGCTGCATTTACAAGAAGAAATTCCCTCCTACTGTTGTAACGATTTTCACCAACCCGCTATCAAGCATCGAAAATGTAAATATGGTATTAAGGCTATGCTGATTACATGGTCTTAATCCAGATATCTTGTCCAAGGCAAGACATGACTAATTTGTGCGACAGGCAGCAAAGGGTAAACTAAATCCAGACAGACTACCATCAAAAATTGTTCAACTATAAAGCACTCTCATCAGCAAGTTATTACATGGAAGATCTTGAATACAAATGCTATAAACCCGATGAAAGAGGCTGGAGGATTTATGACAATCATCTCCAATCATGACAGACGATGATATTGCACTTCAATCTTTACTGAAATCAATATGCTGTAACTGCAAAGGAGGAAACCTATGCAGCACAAACAAATGCAGCTGTAGAAAGTACTCTATAGCATGTGTTGCTGCGTGTGGTTATTGCAGTGGTCACTGCTCTAATGGTAAAGGATCATACGAGGAAAGTGATGACGATTGTTCGATAGCTGACAATTAATAAGCTGTATGTTTATTGTGGCCATTTTATTGTAGATATTCAAATTACATTTCCATTTTTAAAGATAAAAAATAGCAATTGTGCAAAAAAACATTTCAGAATAGTGTATTTGTATTTCGAAACCCAAAAACTATATACTGTGCAACTCTAATATGGCAAGGTATAAGATTTTGAAAATGTTTATTCTGTAAACCATAGACTTAGGCCTAGTCACCAAAATCAGATATGATGATAGAAGTTGAGATATGTGGAAAATTCTGTAAATGCTATGGCAGCCATGTTGAAAAACACAATGGCGGTCATTTAGTGAACTGAAAAATGATTTATTTGCATTCCTTGACCCTCAAAACATACACTTTGCCACCAAAATCACATCCATATAATTTGTAGAAGCTGAGATATGAGAAAATCTGTATTTTATGGCGGCCATTTTGAAAAACAAAATGGCGGCCATTGAGTAATCTTCAAAATGCTTTATTTGGATTCCTTGACCCTAAAAACATATACTTTACCACCAAAATCATGTCCATACATGATGTAGAAGCTGAGTTATGAGCAAAAATATGTAATTTATGGCAGCCATTTTAAAAATCCAAAATGGCAACTTTCCCCAGGCCAGATGAGCTGGGACTTTTTTTTGGTGGATATATAGACCCAAAATGACACAAATCAGTTGAGAAACACTTGTTTCTAATTTTTTCCCAGAGAAAGTGTAAAATGGGGATACTAATTATCTAGTTGACCGATATAAACACAAGGAGCAGATTTACATACTTCACAATAGATCAATTGCCATCTGATTTCAATTTAATCTTTTTGTGAGGAGATGGTAAAAGGAAGCCATTACCAATAATATGATGATCCTTGGTCACTATAAGAACTTCTTCACCTGTAGGAATAATAAAAGAGGTAAAAATATTATGCTACAATGCAGTATTTCTCTTGGATTTGCCTTTGTTTCGCAAACAAACATTTTATGAAATAGTAATTGAGGAGTTAATATTATTATCAATTTTAAAATTTGTTATAAAAACAGGGTTCTGTTCTTGCCAGAAACTTTTAATTAGCAGATTTTTAGCTTACTTACAAACATGAACTGAAGGTCATTAACATGTGTACACTCAATGGCAGGTCAGTATAATAGATACAGAAAAGAATGAAAATATCGCCATATCAATCTCAGTATCTATGTCTTAACAAAAAAAAACAAGGATGAATAATTTTTTATGTCACCCTGAAATTTGCACACCTGCAATAATATTTCCCATGGATTTTTTTGAGCATGCATCAATGTTTCTGCTATGAGATGAGATTTGCAGGTTATATGGTTTTAACATTTTGTTGCAGTGATAGATCCAATGGTCTAAACAATTTTAAAATTAATCTGAGCTAAATTGTTAAATTGGTCCATGTTCCTTATGATCTGCCTATGTTGTAACCTGTAAACCTTAGACTTCTATATAGTGGTCAGTAGTTATTTACCTGCATGAATAATTTGACCATTGGTCAATTTGACCTCTGTGTCTTCTGATGAAACACTAGCACTTTTTTTCTCTTCATTACTCTTGCTATTTGATGCATTGCTATCTGAAGATGTTTGACCATTGTTGCTATCTACAGTAATTGTTTTCGGTTGTTGTTGCTGTTGTAAATTTACACTAACATCGTCAAAATCATCAGATAATGATTCATTTCCAATTGACAGATCATCATCATCACTGCCAAACATAGCTTCTGCTTTAACAAACTCAGCAAACGGCTGTATTTTTTGTATCTGAGCAAAATACTGTACACCCTTTGTTGTTCCAGTGATTAGTGTTCGATTATCAATAAGGGCTTTGTTTTCAAACGGAGTAACAGCAGCCATAACACATTCACAGCCCATAGTTTGTAGTATTTGCATCTGGAAAATATTCAATACAAAATAAAAATAATTATAAAACAGAAAATCTATGTAATTTAATCTCATCTGACAATCTATATATAAATTATGGTTAATTCTGACATAGGAGAGCACAATGGAAAAACTTTTGTACAAATCTCTGCCTTGGATACCTACCTGATCTCAGATGTACCGTGAAATGTAAATTTGATAACATTAGTTTTCACTATTACGATATTGTTCCATATTTCTATCTTAGGAAGATATTATAAAGAGTTTTTAAAGAAAATTTCTAATTTAATTAGTAGATTTTCAACTAAATTTCAATTGTACGCGGGTTGAAGTAATTTCCGGGTTCACGATGAGTTCACATTGCAACCAGGGAGGTTGCAACAACCTGGTTTCAACTAAGTCAGCCGTTATTTTTGTTTATTTTCGGGAGGGACCGCGCGTGTGAAGGTACAGTAGTTAAAAAATAAAAATTATAGGCCTACTGCAAATTACTAAAGATCAAATTAAATATACGCCATAAAGTATCGGAATATATTGTGGGGAATAGTATTATAAAATTACATAGGGAGATCTGATGATAAGGCATTTTGTTTAAAATCGCATATAAAATCCTGATAGCCGAGTTTATTGAGTAAGCTGGCAGGATTAACTGTAGGCTATAAGAGCCCTACCAAACAATAAACACTATACTTTAAAATGTTATTAATCATCTAAAACGCTGTGAAACAGAGTAGGGTTAGTTTTACGAATGTCAAGCATTTTCAATAATGGCAACCGACAGAAAACGTACAAGGAGAACGTTCTTCTAAAACCTTTTTACTCAAGTCATTATCATTCCGAGAACCATCGTCTACACTTCCTAGTATAACAAAGTCTCAATCAAAAAAAAATCTTAAACCAATAATTTAATATAAATCTTATATTTTAGATCGAATTAGCACAAGTTGAAGTATCTGGTGGTAGAACAAGTCTTCTTGGATAAGAACTTAAAAATGGATGTCCAGTGTACATCTGGCTTATGCACATTTTAAAGACCCCAGCGCATCTTTTGGAAGAGGAGGGGATTATCCCAGTGTACTGGTCCATCTTAGTCCCTGTCATTGTGGACAGACAATGCTTGCCATTTGGTGGCAACACTAGATACAAAGGGACCTTTAGAAAAATGAATTTTTAGATAACGCAAAATATAAATACAAATCTATTCCATATAACCAATGGTAACATATCGGAGGAACCAAACATTATCAAATTGAGCAGCAATTGTTGCCTGTAACATAATCCACAGTCGCCAGAGTAATGTATGGTAACTAGTCTTATAAACACTGTATAAAACTGTTAAACTCACCCTGCACCACCTAAAAAACGAAAATGAAGAATAATTAGAATTTAAATAAAGAATTTCTTTACATGACTCTTGATGGCTTCTATAACAGCTTGTACATGCATTTGCTTTTGATCATTTGCTGACATAACTGGTGGATGCGAAGGTTGGTGTCCATTTCTTGCGTCATTCATCATCGCATTCACTGACCCTTCACCAAGCCATCCAGGTTGTCCAGGGGTAACAGAAGCTTTCTCAGGCTGGGATGATCCAGATACAACAGACAAGCTGTGTAACGGAACCATACCGACTGGGCGTATCTGGGAAGCAGGTGGTACCACTCCGGGTTGGTTGGGGTATGTTGCGGTCGGTGGCCGATGCAACATGGAGATTGACTGTGGTGGTAGAATGTCCATACGAGGTACCTTCGGGGGTGGCATTCCTGGTATGGATGTTGCCACCATTGATGGGTTACCTGCTAAGGTGGATGCTCTGTTTTCCATGTATGCTTGTTGAGCTGCAGCCATTCTCTCCTTACGTCTCATGTTACCAATCCAGTTCTATAAAAATAACATGTATTGCTTATTTATTAGTGATCCTTGTATGGTCTCTTCCCTGAACCTTGCCCCATAAAGCACTTTCTCAGTGCTAAAAGACCTCCCCTGACCGTGATAATTGGCTCTCACCCTTGAACATAGATACCTTCTGTATCAATATCATTGAAAGCCAAAAAAAAATTAAAATTGAAAAGATATAATTATGACAAATTTAACCTATATTTCTTTAATTACAATTATAACATTTAATAAAGATTTAGCTTTTTATGTCATTCCATGAACATTGATTAGTTTCAGTTACCGTATTTTCTACTTAATAAAAATGTCTTCTTTACAATCACTAAGACCATACATTACCCTAACTACGTCAAATTCGACACCAGCTTCAAGGGCACACTCCATTATCTTTCCCTGGAAGGCTAAACTCTGGCCTGTCATACCACTTTCAAAGTGCTTGTGAAGTATCATTTTCTGCTCAGGTGTAAAAGAATATCTCATCTGAATCTTTAAACAAATCGGGAATATAATTATTCAAATCTCGCAATGAATATTGCATATGTATAAACTGTTTCTATAATATAACATATAATATAAAAAAGAAGAATATTCAAAAGGAATTTAGAAAGTTGTTAGAGCCTATTGATTGATGGATTAAAAATTTGTGTTCAGATCAGTAATAAATATGTGTAGAGGGGTCATGTCTAATCAACTACCGACCCGGACAACTACACCTCTAGGACAACTACCGCATTTAGGACAACTACCGCATTTAGGACAACTACCGCATTTAGGACAACTACCGCATTTAGGACAACTACCCCCTCGGACAACTACCCCCTCGGACAACTACCTCCTAGGATAAATACACCCTAGGACAAATACACCCTCGGACAACTACCCCCTTGTACAACTACCCCCTCGGACAACTACACCCTCAGATAACTACCTCCAGGACAACTACCATCTAGTACAACCTCTAACTAATTTCATGATACCTAAACCTTAGGCTTTTTATTTAATTTCCTTTATTTTTAAATCAATAATTTATTTTTCCTTTTTTCTAATAATAAATTACATTACACTTTGATAATGACCTTGTAAAACTCACTGAACTTTAAAACATAGGGAGAGAGATTGATATTAAATGAATGAATATAAAAAAAATGAATTTAATATGTGTATTCGTCAGTTATTTGACATTAAACGCTCCAAATTATCTTAAAACGTATTCCAATTTTGACAAAAAAAAGCGTAGGCTTATTTTATTCTTGCATGACATAAAGATGCCATATAGAAATCTAGGAACACAGGTTGCTGCACCAGTCAATTGAAAATCATATATAAACTAGAAAGCCACTCCGAGAGTGCATATCCTCCGCCTACTGTAAAATTCTCCTACATAAGATTTCTCCGGTAAAAAATATATATATATATTTGTTTGTGTCTTAATGCTGTTTGTGATGTAGGCTAATTTCACTACAACAAGCATGTGTATGCGAGTTTGGTGAAATGGTTATGTAACAAGCCTTTCAATTAACAATAGCTTTAGTTGACTATGAACAGCAACGCGAAAATCAAACGAGTGAATTTGGAATTTTGAAACTCGCATCAAAAAACATGCACATTAAATCAAATTATGTTTTAAAATTACGAATCACAAATTATAACTCTTGCCTCTTGCACAAAAATAAGGTTTTTTGGACAAGTAGTTCTCAAGAAAATGCAATTTCAGTTTACTTGTTACTTTAAGACTGCTCGTCGGCTTTTGAAAAATTCTGTCCTATCTTTTAACACTAGCAGGTCTGAAAAGTATACTAAAAAAATGGTCCAGAATTGGGACCATGGTCCCAAAATTTAATGGAATGGTCCTTGACCACATATCTATATGTATATTCATTTTGGTAAAGATCTTGTAATTACTTTTTGAGTAGTCCTGCTAACAAACGAACAAACACACGCTACCGATTACATATACCTCCTTGGCGGAGGTAAAAAAAAGTATTTTTACAGCCTCTTACTATCGATAAAATTGGCCTGCTTTTTTTCTCGCTTTTCTTTTACCAAAACAATGTTTTAACGTCGCAAGAGCTTATGTCATGCTGTTTGTTTAATGACATTTATACGTTTACTGCAAGTTTGGCTGTTACTATTTCATAGAAGAACTTAAATTGTTTTTTTTAATGTTATCCCATCCCTGAGAAAATAGGACAATAAACGTGTTTAGGACCTAAAGAATAAATATACCGATGATGTGTTTATGTCTAACTTGAACATTTCTACTTATTTTATTCCAATTCGTATTCTACAGCAAAGAACCTCCTATCCTAATTTTACTTTAGATTTTAAAAAAGCCTACAATATTAATTAATTGATTCAATTAGAAAATTTGAAAAATTGTCCTAAAGGGTATTTGTCCTAGGGGGTAGTTGTCCTAGGGGGTAGTTGTCCTAGAGGGGGAATTATCCTAGGGGGTAGTTGTCCTAAGAGGGTAGTTGTCCGGGGAGTAGTTGTCCTAGAAGGGTGATTGTTCGGGGGGATAATTGTCCAGGGGTAATTGTCCGGGTGTTACTTGTCCGAGTGGTTTTTTCAAACACGACAAGTATAATTATTAAAGTTTTATGTGGTGATTTAACATGAACTTTGGATAAAAATTTGTTGATATTTTGCAGAGGTTTGCTTGATTCAATCGCAGTTTTATTGTCAAACATTAAAAAAAAATTTATAATCTAAATAAATGATGGCCTTACATTATTAAACCGGCTTAAGGATTTTCTTGCATAGCCTGGAACCTGGCTATCACCATAGCCTGCAATGCTACTAACAGTACTAGTTTGGCATTGACTTGGACCTAGAACACTACTTGAAATACTTGATATAGGTGGTAGTATACTAATATTAAAAGGGCTATTTCCTTGCTGTGCTAAACCATTGCTAGAATGCTGTGTTAAGCATCCACTAGCTTGGAACATATCTCGCCGTGTCTGTGATGTGTTCAACATTGATTGGTTTGGTAGTGAGCATGTTGGCAAAACTTGTGCCTGATTGCTTGCAAATGCTTTTTCGGTGGACTGATTCATTTCGTCAGTATGCATGTGTGTGATCTTTCTGTTGTTATTTCCCCCTTGGAAACCACAAGTAGATGCATCAAGCAACTCCTCTTTTATAAGAACTGTATCGTCACTTTGGTTTGTTTTAAAAAGAGAACTTGCATTTTCATTACTTGAAGCCTAAAACAAAATAATGAAACATTTAACTCAGACTTTGCAGTGATTGTTTTATAATTATGATTGTACACATATGCAACATGAGTGAGAAACAGATGCAACAGTGATTTTATTAATATTGTTTTAGGGTGTACATTAATAAGAGAGGCACATTTAATAGATAATAAAGAACAGATGGATACATGGGCATACATAGCCTATTCTTATCACTTTACTGCAAGATGGAGATGGTGCAATACAATTGTCTTGACTTTTTTTGTCATAGACCTTCATCATGGATCAAGCGTAATGACGTGCAGATTCACCACTTCATGACAGATAAATTCTGTTAAGTTTCAGTAATTATGAAAAAAACAATTGATTTTGGTAACATCGGTTGCATTTTATTTTATTCTTGCTGTTTTTAGGTTCACTAATATACATTTTTTCCAGACCTTCTTTACTTTACTTATAATTATATTCTACAATACAACCTAGTGTGGGTGGCTTTACTCGCTATTTTCTTTATTTTTTCAGTTGCCTAGAGGGAATTTTTTTTAGATGTTCATCCGCCGGTGGTTAAACTATGGCGGCAATGCAATTTCTAAAACTGTACTCATCAAAAGCATAGCTAGCTACAAAATACAATAATTACGACCAAAACACAATCAAATTAAAACATGACACTTTATCAATAACTTTTAGTAATAATAAATATCTATAATATATTTTTCAAGTTGCTGCTTTAGCCAGCTACGTCCCAAGAGGACTACTCATTCAGAAGCTGAAAGCAAGCAGCAGTTATGGTTCTAGGGGCCGATGTTTTTGGTTTTTTGTAAACTACAGTAGGACAGGTCATCCTAAAATTACAAATCCCAAAGCATTTCTGGTATTTACAATGAGTCCCATTTGACTGTCAATCTAGACTAATATTATAATACTGTAATTCGCTGTCAGATAATCGTTGAATAATTATCATTATTTATTGAACAAGATTTTACAGATTATTGTCTACATGCATCTACTGTATACTGTATTATCAGCAAATTTTTTCATAGACTCTCTTCTCTCAGACGTGCTTTGGGGTTTGTAAATTTAGTAGTCAAGTGTGAAGTATCCTATTACAAACAAAAACTTTAATGGATTATTTCTGGTATTTACAATGAGTTTCATTTGACTGTAAATCTAGATCGATATTATAATACTGTAATTCACTGTCAGATAATCATTGAATTATTATCAAAACAGTCCATATTATATTGTTGACACTTGAAGCATCTAGGCTTGATAAAGTGACCCCCAGACTTGACCTTAGCAATAAAATAAACTAAAGTGACAGAAATTGAGTCTGTTCAGTGTTTAGTATAATAAAGTAATATTATTTAGGCCCTGTTTCTGCTGCCAAGAAAATACTGTATTTTATAAGGTATTTTTTTAATACCGTCAGTATACCGTATTTTTTTGGCAGCAGAAACTGAGCTCATAAAAAAAATACCGTATTTTGTATACCGTATTTTTCCCACAAAATTTGTGGATAAAATACGGTATTTACAAAATATACCATATTTTTTGTACCCTTTTCTGCTGCCAATAAAAAATACCGTATTTTTTTTACCTGCGACATGAGGTCAACATCGTGTTTTTATTTTCTGTCGCTGTCAGCTGTTTTACACATGTTTATAGATATATTTGGCGAAAATGTGGAGCGAAGACGTCACAGTATTTACTATATTAATAAATCTGTGTGGGGAAGAAGCTAAAATGTCCGGCCAACTAAAAGGTAATAAAAGGGACAACCACATTTATAAAAACATTTCTAAAAAAATAAAGCAGGAGTACGGAATAGACTTGTCTCCAAAGCAAGCAAACTCAAAGCTGAATTTGGCACCAGGGGAGAACAGTGTTTGTATGTTAATACACTGTGCTCCAATTTGGCACCAGGGGAAAACAGCGTTTGTATGTTAATACACTGTGCTCCGATTTGGTTCCAGTTGAGCACAGCGAAATAGTCACATACAATTACAAAAACATTCAGAAAAAATACTTCTGAAATTAAAAATTTTTCAAACTTGTATTACTGTAAGTTCAATAATGGTTTAATAGTCCATCCGTAATACAAAAGAAAAATTAGTTTCAAGTAAAATCAGTGATTTTAATAACTTGCGTTTGTTTACAGTAAGTTAAATACAATTCCGACACATTTTTTTAAACTTTAATGATTTTGACAAAAACAAAAAAAAAACGGTTAGGAATACAGTACATCTTTTTTCTGTAAATCGAAGAGTAATTTTTTTAATTCAAATAAAATGTTTGTATGTTAATACACTGTGCTTCAAACTTGGTATAAGTTCAATATCGGTTACTCCATCCGTAATGCAAAAGAAAAAAAAAGTCGGCCCTAAACCGTCTCGGCCAAAGTCAAGTCGGCCCCAAGTCAACTCGGCCCCAAGTCAACTCGGCCTCGTCAACTCGGCCTCAAGTCAACTCGGCCTCACGTCAACTCGGCCTCACGTCAACTCGGCCAAAAAATAATCGGTCAACTCGGCCCCATTAAAGTATGGAACGCAAAAAGTGCAAATGAAGGGGATTGATAAAATAATATTTCTTCACAATTTTTTAACTATGAATAATTCTGATTTTTAATGAATATTAATATTTAGACAACTAGAGGGTGAGCTCGCTTCGCTCACTCCCCCTCTAGGAAGTGTAGACGATGGTTCTCGGAATGATAAAAATGTTCTCCTTGTACGTTTTCTGTCGGTTACCATTATTGAAAATGCTTGACATTCGTAAAACTAAACTACTCTGTTTCACAGTGTTTTATTTTAGATGATTAATAACATTTTAAAGTATAGTGTTTATTGTTTGGTAGGGCCCTTTTGGGAGGCGGAGTTCATTGGAGGGAGGTGCTTATTCGAGGGATATATGTTAATTTTTTAAGTTTTAATAATAATGGTAACATTTATAATCAAATGAAATCCTCTAATAATAGATATGAAAAGTGGTAAAAAAGAATAACAAATGCTTGGTAAATTGTAGATAACAGTGCGATGAATTCTACTACAAATAGTATAATGATTATTATTCAAAGTGATGTTTTATTGGAGAGGCGTTTATTCAAATAAATACCATCCTAATAATTATTAATACATTATTTAATTTAAACATCTTTTGAAACTAACTGCCGTCACAGAGTGGGCCCAAGAAAGAAGACATTACGGCTTGCAATATGGGCAGACATCTCGGTCCTAACGGGACACAGATAGCCTACAGTTATTCCTGCCAACTTACTCAATCAACTATCGGGATTTCACTCGATTTTAAACAAAATGTCTTATCATCAAATCTCCCTATGTAATTTTATAATACTATTTCCCACAATATATTCCGATTCTTTATGGCGTATATTTAATTTGATCTTTATTAATTTGCAGTATAATTTTTATTTTTTAACTACTGTACCTTCACACATGCGCGGTCCGTTCCTAAAATAAACAAAAAACTGAAATGGCTATGCAACTAAGCTCCAGTCCTACTATCGGTTTTTTTCTTCCTTCTTCCAAAGGGACACTGTATTGATTGATGGAAAGTGCCTGTTTCCAGTCACCTTTAGGGTCAAATCTAAAATTTTAACTGCTCCCTTGTGTATAAAAGAGAGAAAATAGTTGAAACCAGGTTGTTGCAAGGTGAACCAGGAAATTACTTTGACCTGCGAAGAATTGAAATTGAGTAGAAAATCTACTGTTGAAATCATAAATTGTGTTAAAAAACTCTTTATAATATCTTCCTAAGATAGAAATATGGAACAATAGCGTCGATGTGAAAACTAATGTTATCAAATCTACGTTTCGCGGTGCATCTGAGATAGATAAGGTAGGTATCCAAGGCGGAGATTTGTACCGAAGTTTTTGCATTGTGCTCGCCTATGTCTGATTTAACCATAATTTATATATAGATAATATATTTAGCAAAAAAAATAGGAATGATTTCACCAACTTTCCTTTATTTACGTTTAATAAAATTTCAAATTGCACAATTGAAAACAATTTGTAGCTGAGCCTCCCTGCGAGTTTGGCAGCTTTTTCGATATCTACAACTGCTACGTGTTTTCGCTGATTCCCCTTTTTTAAAAACGCAAATCATGGACAAAAAGGATGTACAATCATTTTTTCTATGGCCAAATGGTGGAACGTAGACCTCCGTCTTCGATTTACTAAAATGCGGTACCTGCACATGTTTTTGTAACACGCTGGTACAGTACTTCTATTCATATCGGCAATGAGTTCATTTTTTTTATATGATATTATTTAATTATATTATATTTTTTATTTCTTCATTTTTTTTAAAGCGTGGATAGTAAGAATCATAATAATATTAAGCACTTTTTGCGTTCCATACTTTATTGTGGCCGAGTTGACCGATTAGTTTTTGGCCGAGTTGACGTGAGGCCGAGTTGACGTGAGGCCGAGTTGACTTGGGGCCGAGTTGACTTGGGGCCGAGTTGACGTGGGGCCGACTTGACTTTGGCCGAGACGGTTTGGGGCCGACTTGACCTGCACCCTTCAAGCCATATCAGTGATTTTAATACTTATTTAAATACTGAATGAAAGAAGATAATTCCTATACTAAAATCAAAATATATGTTTACAGATTCTGTAAGTATAAATGTACGGTGTTATCATTGAGTTTGTACGATTTTTATTTGTATTTTGTGCACACTACCATTTTGTAGGGTCTTCCTTAGCTTTTGCGAGTGCGGTCTTCCTTCTGTCTTAGCTTTAGAAACACCATCAGTAGAGGGCGACATTAAACAAATTATACAAGTTTGTTTTCGGTATTTAGATTTTTTAATTTTGTTTTCGGTTTGTTATTGGCCGGTTGTTTTTGGTAATTAGACTGACTGGGTGGTATCTGGTGGTGTTTAGTACTGTGTTAGAAGAACCCCTTTCTTCCTCCATTCAATACATCCCACACACACTGACGATGTTGAAATGTCAAAAAAATGAATAGAGAAGATCATGCTGATGTAATAATCCTCCCACCATCATCGATCCTCCATCTACAGTCTATAAAAAATATGGACGGCCTAGTTTACTAGCCTACCACTAGATAGTAGGCTTAGCTAGGCCCTACTGTAGGCCTATATAGTAACTACTAGCCTAGCTATGCCTAGGCTAGGCTAGAGCTAGCGCGAAAGTTAGCTAGGCCTAGCCTAGGCCTAATAAAAGCCTAGGATGCTTTAAATTTACTATCTTTCGCGGACTTATTTTCATACCTGGATCTGTTCAGTTGTTGGATGGGCAGATCCTACAAAATCTACTTCCATAGCAAACATAAAATGATGAAGTATTATGGCTTTTTGAGCAAATTGAATGAAAGGTTTGTGCTTCAAATCTCCCAAATCAAAACAAAGATCATTAGTGATTGACCTCAGTGATTAACCTCTGGAAATCATTTGTTGGTAATTTTTATGAAAATAGACACAAGCTCAACTTTATTTTTATCTATTAATACATAACTTCAGTACAAAATAAATTTTATCTAGGCCTACTCAAAAAAAAATGTGTTAAATTGGTGTAAATTTTAATTTTATTGTTTACTAATTATATAAAATACATAAATATTGCGTTTTGGGGAGTGATGTTCAACACTATTATAAACTTGGCCAATAAGGGCGACTCAACCGATCACAATAGAAATGGCGACCGGGAACGTTAAAATAGGGACGGAGAACAACCTACTACTCTCGAGGACGACGGGTTGTGATGTGATGTTGTACGCCCGTGAGAAAAGAATTGAAAAAGAAACATACACACGACACACACACACAAAGCAAGCAGCCAGTCAACTCGGTCAATCAAACAGTTTTTTTATAACAACAAAAAGGTAAGAATTAAGAGTAACTATATTAAAAGTGTGGGAATTTTCTGAATCTTTATAAATAAAATATAGCAAATACTATATGTAGCAAAACTAAAAGAAGGATGAGGCGGCCTAGGCCCAGCAGAGAGGCCTACAGCAGGAGGCGCGCGGCCTAGGCTAGTACACAAAGACTTTTTGGAAAGAGCGAGGCGGTCGGCACGCATGAATTGGCAGGCTCAGCAACAGAAAGATCGATGAGAAAATAGAGAGTTTATTATTTATATAGCAGGCTAGGCCTGGCTTCTGTGTGATATGCTGTATTTTGGGTGTCAGATGAAATCGGTCGCGATAAAATCAACATCCGGTCATTTGTATGACATTTATATGGAGCGCCGCTAGATACGCTTTTTGTCATGTTAGGAATACGTTTAATAATAATATCAGTCGCGTTTTATTTTAGTCGCGCTAAGTTGTAGACACATTTTAATGAAAACGCTCTTTTTTGATTGGTTTGGCTTCACGGTGATTGGTCTGGCGATGAACAATTTGACTTCGCGGTGAAGGGTTTGGTTTCGCGATGAACAATCTGGCTTCACGATGAATGATTTTTCGATGAATCGTTTGACTTGACGGCGACCGATGTGACTTCACGATGAATGGGTTGATTTGACGATGAATGATTTCACATGACAATGCATGGCTTGACAATGAATGGTTTTACTTGACAATGAATTGAATGAAATGATAACAAATGGTGTGGCTAGAGGGTGAATGATATAGGTTTACGTTGATTGTTTACATGAATGTATTGTTGTTGAATGGTATGGATTGAGGACTTTTGGCGGACTTGGCTTGCCATAGTCTCTATTATGTTTTTAGTTAATTAGGTGATCATTTAGAATAAAATGATCACCTATTGTTATTGTATCAAATCTTTATTAGTTATCCGCATTTAGCGGATAACTCCTTGTAACTGTCCTGTGTCTAAATGCGGATAACTCCTTGTAACTGTCCTGTGTCTTTTTTTTTTCATTATTCTTCAGTCTTTCTCCCTCACTTTTTGTGCAGAGCGTATCTCTAAAATGGGTAAACATAACATTTCATAACTTTGTCAACATATGGGCATTTACGTGAAGTTGTGCACCTCCTATTTTTGAATGACGTCATAGTTACGCAACGTGACTTACGCATGATTTTATGATTTTTTTAAATTGATCATAGATTTAAAACCAAGCGTAATTTTTTTTTTGCACTTTGTGAAAATTTAAGTCATATCAAGGGCAAACTTTTTGTGCACAAAAAATGGCATGTTTTACAAGAAGTTACGCGCGCACGCGCGTTTAAAATTTTTAAATTCGAAAAATCAATTTCTAATCAATTTTCTACGCATTTCTTGTCATTTTGAGCATGTCAAAAATTCCCACTCATGCGCAAATTTTTACGGGCGCGGTGCGCACGTAGCGTTAAAAACATACTTTTTCCACGTGATTTATGTTTTTTCAGCCTTTTCTAGTAATTTTACCAACTTTTAAACAATTTCGACTTAAAATTACGTCATACGAGCACGCCGAATTGGATAATTTGTGCGCGTTTTTGATAAAAAAGTTAACAAATTCGTCAAAATAATGCATTTTTTTAAACAGTCGTAGTTTCTAAACTAAACGGTAAAAATTATTTTTATTACATATTCTGGAAGTTGATGAGTTGTAGATATCTGATCATGCTTTAATATGGCTAACCGGACATTGTACCGTCATCGTATGGCCACACGAATATAAAATATAGGATTTTTGTATCATTCGTCATAGCTTATCACATTTAATAGAGCGCATCTCCACTTATCCGTTTTTCATTTTCACTTTGATTTTTATATTGTCTAGGTCAATCAATTTTCTTTCGCATGAGTTAAAAATATTTTAATTTTTATGACGTCATAATGTCTAAAAATTTAAATATCCGGGGTCACATATTTTCATCTTTACAGTAAATTTTAATCTGTTATAGCTCGTCAGAATAAAAAGTGATAATCATGATTACAACGTTTTCTGGAAGCTATTGGATTGTAGATACGAATTCATGTAAACATTTTGCCAATCGGATGTTGTGAAGTCATCATATGGCCAGCTGAATAAAAAAAGTCATATTTTCATATTTTGCGTAATAGTTCATCACATTTAAAAGAGCGCGCATCTATATTTTATGTATTTAAATTTCTTCTACACATTAATATGTGCTTACTGATATACTTTCCTTCCGAATTTGCTATCTTAGTGTTTCATTTTGATACCGTCGCCATGTTAAAAATTGGAATAAAGAGCGGGTCCCGTAATTTCACCTATTCTTCACTGTATGTGATATGTATACAGGTTATACTGTGTATACTATGACACAAAATAACAGAATTCAGCACTAACAACATATCATATTCATCAGTTCAGGTCATAATGCCATAATCTTTTTCTGTGTGCAATATTCCAACGTATGACGTGCACGTGGCGTTTGTCGTGCGGATAACTAACTCGTCAAAGTGACGAGTTTCATGTCTAGTTCTTCTTCTTCTTCTTTCTGTACACTTTTTGTTTAACAAATATCTCAAAAAGTTAAATGTCAATGATTACCAAAATTTCACAATGTCTTTCAAATACTGTAACTTAGTCCTAATAAGGTTTTCAGCGTGATCACTCATCCGTGACAACACGTATACGCCATTTTGTGAAATCACATTATCAATCATATCTCCATAATTCATTATCACATATTAATGAAATTCACTACATGTAAACTTCAGGTCAAGGTAAAAAATATTAGCAAATAAAAACCTGCGAGTTTCAAGGTCATGCGCATGAAATCGCGCGTTAAAATTTTAAAAAGCTCAAAATTAGGTTTTGATCAATTTAGAGCATGAATTAGGCCATTTGCGTGTTTCAAAAAATTACTGCGCAAAAACACGTTTTTGCGCACGCGATTCGTAAAAAGCGTAAAAAATAAAATTTGATGTATAAATCACAATCTACTCACAATCCTTAGTACATTCACCAAATTTGAGTCCATTTCCACTTAAAATAGTGCTCTATGAGCACATTACAAATGACAAAATGCACACATTAATTGTACAAAAGTGCTAAAAATGGTAAAAAATAAGGCCTTTTTAAAATGAAAATAACTCTTCAGAATGCACGATGACCCCTAAGTTTTTTAACTTATTCGGGAAGCCATTGAGTTGTAGATATAAATGTATATACACATTAGACGTACAAAATGGTATTACGTCATCAAATGGCCACTTGAATTTAAAAATTAGAAATTTTTATCTTTTTGTGTGGGTTATCACATTCAATAGAGCGCATCTCCGTTATTTGAACCCAATTTTAGCTCAACTTTTAGTATGTGCTTGCTCAATTAATTATCTTTCTCATGAGTTGTCAACATTTTCATTTTGATGACGTCATCATGCGTAAAAACTTGAATAACCTAGGTCGTGCATTTTCAGCTACACCATACATTTTAATATCTTACAGCTCTTCAGAATTAAAGGTGACCTTGAAAATTATAATTTATTATGAAAGCTGATGAAATGTAGATATGAATTCATGAAAAAATTAAGCCTATTGGATGTTGTGACGTTATCTTATGGCCAGTTGAAGTTAAAAAGTAGTTTTTAAATTTCTTTAGTTGAAGTTATACAAATTTCAAAGAGCGCGCATTGCGCTTCTACGTGTCAAATTCTCTTCCAATCCTTATATTTATTTGCTCAATTCATTATCTTTCGAAATTGTCATCTTCGAGTTTAATTTGATAATTCCATCATACCAAAAATTTAGAACATGATGTGGGTCCCGTAATTTCACCTATGCTACACTGTATATAGATATACAGTATATACTGTTGTATATGAAACATAATAGGTACAACTCAGCACTATAAGTGTATATGCATCATGTCATAGGATGGCGTACATCAACTTTTTACGATCGTATGTTAACGTACGTGCATGTTTAAAAAATGTTAATTTCATTAAAATAATAAAAATGATCACCTATAATTCGTCAAAGTGACGAATTAAATTCTAGTTTTGAATATTGGAATTTCTAATTATACTACAGTATTGACATTGTTTTTAACCTAGATCGTTATTTTTTAAGTACAGCAAATATAAATATTTATCTCATTATTTATAAATAATTTTTGTTTTCAGGTTTGAATGAATTGTAATGTGTTCTTTTTTTTAGAAAGTCGTTTTAAAAATGTTTTTAATTCTTATTTTTTGTGGTTCGAAAATCAATTAAAATATAATATATGATTATAATTATAATATATACTAGAATTAGACAAAAAATGTATACTTACGTTTTAAATATTTGTTAACAATATTTTATGTCAATATACAGTAAATCTATAAAATACATATTACATTCTATGCAATGCAAAAAAAAAACCAATTCACACACTGGTTCAAAAGTTACGAATCATTTAAAGACGGGTACTTTTTGGGAATTTTTGGCATTGGGATAAACATGCGCAAAAAGCCCTCGGACGAATTTTGGAGGGCGAGGACCCCTCCCCCCCACCCAAAAAAAAAATAGTCTTGTACAACTACCGTATATTTCGGTGTATAAGTCGCACTTTTGACACGCAAATTTGACCTCTAAATTAAGGGTGCGTCTTATACACCGAACATAAATGCCTCACCACACACAGTGTACATATCGTCACCTCGTTGGCTAGGCCTGAGTAGGCTAGGCCTAGCTACAGTGTACTAACGTAACGGCAACCTGCTTCTGCCTAGTTTTCAAGGCATTTTAGCGTGATGTTATACTAAATATGATGAAAAGATTTGTTTATTATGGAGCTGTTTTAGGCGCTCCGATAAAATTTCATTTGTAAACGTTTACGATTGGAATAGGCCTAGTATTTATTTATAGTTATACGCACGATCGCCGACCGCCGTACCCCCAGCGCAAGCCCTTCTTGGCGGCCACATGTTGTACGGTATTCGACTAGTATATTCTCCAGGTGATTATAGCATAATAATATTTTAACCTAGCGTACACACTTCTCGGATACATAGATACTAATCGAATACGATTGTCTGTAGGAGATAATTTTCACAAAATTTCATCTAAAATAAAAATAATTTGTCCCACAAGGTCAAATCCTAGGTCAAATGGAATAAAATAAGTTATACATCTTTTAAATAGTTTTATATCTCAAAAGTAAATAGAAGATTTGGATAGCTTTAACAATTAGCTTTCCAAAGATACCTGTCACAACAAAATCGGTCCACATATTACGGAGATACGGTCATTTAAATATAGCCTGCCGCGTCGATTTTGCACAAAATCGCGAAGAAACGATGGCACGTAGCGAGCGAACCGTTGGTCGTATGGCGCTAAAATTTCGGGTTTTTTGGCTAAAAATAACCCAAAAACCAAATTTGAAGAAAGTAGGGTTTAAAATGTCATTTTTTTGGGGTTATTTGGTATGGAATGACCCTATGACCAAAATTATGTCATTGTCAGTGTATCAATATTTAGTTTGATTTCAGTTGTTCTTCATTCTAATAATAATGATAACGACTTTTAGTGATATAAACAAAAATATTTTCCTAACGTCGAATGCCATATCCTGCACTGTGATTGGCCAATTGTGCTCACATGGCTATAAAGCTCACGACTGCATGCTCACAATGCTGTTAAAATTCCACCCACATGTGCAGTGGTTCGGAGGAGAAAGCAGGACACAACGCGAGAGTAGTGTACAGTATACAGTATTGAGATTTGGCATGTTACAAGAGTAATATAAAAACAAATAATTCAGAGATTTTATTAATATCTGGTAACTACCGTACACTAAACTCTCCACCAAAAAAACTTGATATTAGAATGTATTTATTTAAAAAAAGGAGAATTGGGTAATACTGTATGTCAGTTCTCGCGAATCTTACATCACACTCTAACATCTCTAGTTTGATTTCAGTTGTTCTTCATTCTAATAATAATGATAACGACTTTTAGTGATATAAACAAAAATATTTTCCTTAACGTCAAATGCCATATCCTGCACTGTGATTGGCCAATTGTGCTCACATGGCTTTAAAGCTCACGACTGCATGCTCACAATTCTGTTAAAATTCCACCCACATGTGCAGTGGTTCGGAGGAGAAAGCACTCTCCACCAAAAAAACTTGATATTAGAATGTATGTATTTAAAAAAAGGAGAATTGGGTAATACTGTATGTCGGTTCTCGCGAATCTTGCATCACCCTCTAACATCTCACTCTGTTTTATTTAGCGAAATGTGAATGAAAAAACGGGAAAATACTTTAACTTTATGAATACTCTGAATTCTGGAAAATGACTTCGGACTTAAAGAATCGTCATGGATGACGTTTATTACAGTAGCTTATAAACTTCACACATTGGAGGCCAGATGGATTCAAAGAGGATCAAACTGGCTCCTCCTCCCCATTGTCAGTGAGCAGCTGTGGGTGGCGGCGGGTGAAAAATGAAAAATGTTGGTAAGATTCAGTTGAATAATAAACCAGCTCCTTTGATACGCTCTTAATTTTTGGAAAGTGAAAGTACAACAGGTATCATCTTTCGTATGGATAAATGGATTATTATTAAATGATTGGTTCTTACTCTAAAATTAAGATTATAATTGCAAATGATAGTTCAAAATATGCAATGCATTGTGATATCCACGCAAGTAAAAAAAAATGTCCAGAATACGGCGTCTCGTAATTTCACGTCACGCTTCGTCGCATTCGCTGTACATAAAAATACGACATAAGGTTGAAAATATATTGCGCACGATTGGTCAAATTAAGGTCATGTGATGGAAAATGGCAACAGCAGAAATTTTATTTTTTATCGTTTTTGAATCAATATTTCTCACTTTTGGCTCAAGCATTCCTATATTATTATAGTTTAACAATAGATGAAAGTTCTTATATGCTCAATGAGGAACGGGAAAAAATGTTTCAGCTTCACCGTAAGACCTAATTAAGTAATTATCTGGTAGCTAAAATAAAGTTTAAAGAGGATGTACAGTATTTTGTTGGCCATCACTTCCTTGCAACATGCATAAACACACATTCTATTTGTAGGCTTAGTACTGTAGAATTCATTGAATTCCCATATTATCTACAATTAACAAAGCATTTTTTTTTACTGTTTTTACTTCTTGATATTTTTATGGAAAATTTATTTGATTATAGTTTCACTATGATGCATGTTACCAAACTGTATTATATTACACCCAAAGAAATAAACGTCATTTATTTGAATAAATATGGTACGGTATATGTTTCAATTGGGTTTTCAGCATTTTATTATTTTATTTGGTTATTTTGTATTTTTGTTTGAGTTTATACACTTGTCAATTGTATGACCCACTATACAAATCAAAAAATAGATGGTAGGTACTGTAACATCAATGAACAATGGTATGTCAATGTCCGTCACTTTTAGGTACCACCCACCATATCATAAACAACATGGCCACAGTGCATCAACATGGGTGTGTCATGGTCACCTACAGTAAAGGCAAGTCACATTTTTGACACACAGGTGCGTCATGGTATTGGGTCATTCCATGTCAAATCACCCAATGGGTTAAACCCTACTTTCTTCAAATTTGGTTTTTGGGTTATTTTTAGCTAAAAAACCTGAAATTTTTAATTTGAGCGCCATACGACCAACGGTTCGCGCGCTACGCGCCGTCGTTTCTTCGCGATTTTGCGCAAAATCGACGCGGCGGGCTATACTTAAATGACCGTATCTCTGTAACGTGTGGACCGATTTTGTGGTGACAGGTATCTTTGGAAAGCTAATTGTTAAAGCTATCCAAATCTTCTATTTGCTATTGAGATAGAACTATTTAAAAGATGTATAACTTATTCTATTCCATTTGACCTAGGATTTGACCTTGTGGGACAAATTTTTTTTAGATGAAATTTTGTGAAAATTATCTCCTACATGATATTTACATAATATAAAAAAATTGGAGATATGTTATGTTTTGTTTGCTTTCTAGCTCATTTCAAAGTTGGCTTACTTCAACAATTCTGGTATTTCTATACAGTGTAGATGTATTGTCAACATTATATCACTACCAAATTTACCTCTTAATACTATGGGTGTCACTGTCAGATTATTTAAGACTATAACAATACTTTAATTATATTTTCATGCTCCATACAAAACAATTTAACTCAATATAACTGCATGATTTATAGGGCTATAATTACGTAAAATTGTAGTAACGTTTTAAAATTGCATAAAACGGCAGCTAGGCGGCATGGACCGGGGCAAGTGGTATTTTTATGCAATGACTACTACTACTTGCCCCAACCAATGTATCGTCACCCCAGTCCATGCCGTTTAAATAACGTAATTATAGACTTATAAATCATGAGGTTATATTGCATTTTTTATAAGAACGTAAAATTGTAGAACGTTTTAAAATTGCATATAATGGCAGCTAGACGGCATGGACCGGGGCAAGTGGTATTTTTCTGAAATGAGTGGACCCTACTTGCCCTAACCCATGTATCATCACCCCGGTCCATGCCGTTTATAATGTAATTATAGCCCTATATATCATGCATTTATATTGCATTTTTTACAAAAACATAAAATTGTAGTAACGTTTTAAAATTGCATAAAATGGCAGCTAGACGGCATGGACCGGGGCAAGTGGTATTTTTATGCATTGACTACTACTACTTGCCCCAACCAATGTATCGTCACCCCGGTCCATGCCGTTTATAACATAATTATAGCCTTATAAATCATGTGGTTATATTGCATTTTTTACAAAAACGTAAAATTGTAGTAACATTTTAAAATTGCATAAAATGGCAGCTAGACGGCATGGACCAGGGCAAGTGGTATTTTTATGCAATGACTGGACCCTACTTGCCCCAACCCATGTATCGTCACCCCGGTCCATGCCGTTTTATAACGTAATTATAGCCCTATAAATTTATGCGGTTATATTGCATTTTTTATAAAAACGTTAAAATTGTAGTAATGTTTTAAAATTGCATAAAATGGCAGCTAGACGGCATGGACCGGGGCAAGTGGTATTTTCACTTGAAATGACTGGACCCTACTTGCCCCAACCCACGTATCGTCACCCCGGTCCATGCCGTTTATAACGTAATTATAGCCTAATTATGAGTGAAGAAATAAGTGAACAAAATACAATGAACAAAAATGTAAAATAATGATGAACAGCAAAGAACAATCAATGTTTTCAAAGTTATCATCAAACAAAAAAAATGATTCAATTTGCTTGAAAGTGTGAAAAGAGTGCCATAAACTGATGGTACATCCTTGGCTAACCAAATGGGGTACCGTAGTCAAATGGTGTACAGATGTTTACCTAAGTAATAATTATTTTGTATGGAGCATGAAAATATAATTAAAGCATTGTTATAGTCTTAAATAATCTGACAGTGACACCCATAGTATTAAGAGGTAAATTTGGTAGTGATATAATGTTGACAATACATCTACATTTCAATACATCTATTTTCAAAATTTTAATCATTCTTACAACACCAGATCTTCAACTGCAAAAAATGATATACGAAAAGCATACCATATTACTTAGAAGAACATCTTTTATTTACAATGGACCGTATATATGGAACAACTTACCGCTCAATCTAAAAGCAATAACCATCATAAATACATTTAAAACAAAATACAAACAAACACTTATTTCAAACTATTTAGAACATTAGTAATTCACAATTGCCTTAAGACTGTTTTTTTTTTTCTTTTTTGTGCCTTTTGTTTAATTTTATTTGTCAATTTGACGAAAGAAAGAAGTTTATTTTTGTTCTCTCACTTAAATTAAATAATTAAATATATTAATTATCTGGAGGACCAAACTTAAAGCCTTGGCTTAATGCGTCCTCCTCACACAATTGTTTTTATTAATTTATGTTACTGTTCTATTGTATTGTTGTGTGTGAAACAATAAACTTGAAACTTGAAACACTGTATAGAAATACCAGAATTGTTGAAGTAAGCCAACTTTGAAATGATCTAGAAAGCAAACAAAAAATAATATATCTCCAATTTTTTTATATTATGTAAATATCATGTAGGAGATAATTTTCACAAAATTTCATCCAAAAAAAATTTGTCCCACAAGGTCAAATCCTAGGTCAAATGGAACAGAATAAGTTATACATCTTTTAAATAGTTCTATCTCAATAGTAAATAGAAGATTTGGATAGCTTTAACAATTAGCTTTCCAAAGATACCTGTCACCACAAAATCGGTCCACACGTTACGGAGATACGGTTATTTAAGTATAGCCCGCCGCGTCGATTTTGCGCAAAATCGCGAAGAAATGACGGCGCGTAGCGCGCGAACCGTTGGTCGTATGGCGCTCAAATTAAAAATTTCAGGTTTTTTAGCTAAAAATAACCCAAAAACCAAATTTGAGCAAATTTGAAGAAAGTAGGGTTTAAAATTTCATTTTTTTTGGGTGATTTGGTATGGAATGACCCTATTCATAAGGTACTGTATGACGCACATCGGACAAATGATGTACCTCTCCCAGGGGTCTTATAGTGGGTCATACAATTGCCAAGTACATTATTTCATTTTTGTTTTCGTTAGTATTTCGACAAATGTTCAAACTATCAATTTAGATAGGCAATTTATGCATTGTGTTGAGAATATGTCTCACATGTCATTTTTTTCTTTCTATCTACCCAACAACACATGTTTACGTTAAGTTTGTACTTCCCCAAAAAATACCGGATGATATCCGGCATGGTTAAGTTTTTCACCAACCCCTGAAACCAGTTCTAGAAATACCGGGATGGTGTCCGGCGGGCAATAGTTTCATCATGTAGTTTTAAAGTTCTATTTTTTTTATTGTTAGCTGAAACCGTTCAATTCATTTCAATGTAAACGTTTTTTTATATGTTTACAAAGTACAATGAATTTACTTACTTAAACTTAAAGAAAAAAAAAGCTTCAATGTGTTTTTAATATTTTTTTAATAAAATCCATTCAAACTATTGATCATTTTCAACAATTTCCTTAAAAATGGTAGGGCATCAAAACATCAAATTCTCAATATGTGTTTGTCTCCTTATTTTTACCTTTAAATTTTGTTTCAGATAATGATTTACAGGTTTCCTTTTTTTTTCCAATAATTTACCTCCTAACATTTTGATAACATTTTAAGCTACTTTCTTTTCACATTTCACAGTAAATTCAACAAATAATGGAGAAAAAAGAGAATAAAGATCAGACAAGCAGGGAAGCTATACCCATGACGACTACAGTAGTATCAGCCCCAGCAGACAGCAGCCTCATGTACAAAAGTGGAAGTGAAAAACACTCCTCAGTAACTTCCATGGTGCCACATCTTCATAAAAAGCGAGAACGATCAAGTCCTATAGACAGTCCTCATCACCATCATCCGCACAAGTCTAGTAAAACGTCAATGTCGCTTGGTGACCAATTGAGTGGACGACGGATGAGTAAAAGAAAAAGAGTCAAGGTTAATTATAGATACATATAGTAGTAGTGGAACTGTAGCTTGATGGTTAACATGCTTGCCTTGCATACCAAAGGTCTAGGGTTCAATCTTGACCTACTGTAGTGCCAGGGGTGTAACTCACAACTCTTTCAACTCCACTCCCTAAGCCTCAAATGAGTTAATTAGTTAATAAGCATGATAAATCATAAAATCCTGTAATTAGTGAGTTGTGCTGTTGAATGCATATGAAATAAAAAAATAAAAAGCCTCACATTTGTGACCTGGTGGTATATAAATTATGGGTCGGTTTCTGCTGCATAGCGCCAAATTAACCGATTATTTAAAAAATTTAATTTTTAAATTGACTGAATTTCTGCTCAATATATGATCCAAAATAACTATTTAAATCAGTTGGTGGTCGTTGACAAGAAATTGTTAGAATTACCCAAAATGCAATTGGTCCTGGCGGTTAATTCAAACGTTACTCGAGGTCAGCAGAATGGGTGGTTATATAAGCGGTTATTTTATGCTGCCTTTTAACCGGTTACCACAATTTTGTCCTGTTTCTGCTCCCAAGAAAATGGAGTTAATTTATTCACACCGATTTTAACTGGTTATTTTTATGCAGCAGAAACAGGCCCTTAATCATTAACTTATTATTTTATAAAAATGTGGTTACATTTTTAATTTTGAACCATTGCTGTAGGTTGAATATAAGGAAATGGATGACAAACTAGCCAATCTGTCTGAGGATGAATATTATAGTGAAGAAGAGCGGAATGTCAAGAAAGATAAAAAAGGTTCTGATGTAGAAGAAAAAGAGGAAAGTGAGACGGATGAACCAAAAGGTACCATTTTTTCTCCATGTTTATATCCATTGACACAAATACTCCATGAATAAAATTTGGTTAATGATTATTGTATTATGTATTAATAATCCATAGACAATTTTAGACAAAAACTCACCATTTTGATTTTAGAGTTTCTGCCCAAAATTCAGTGCGGATAATAAATACTGAACATATAGACACGTAGAGTATGTTTTGGACATGCATGTAACATTACTAACAAAAACACTCTACAAACAACATTGTTGGTTGAACCATGCAGTATATGAAGATAATTTAACAATTGATAAAATGGTACCTATTGTAGTCGGAAAGTCAGAGTCTAACTTAAAAATAGTGATAAAATGAACTATGAATTATCATGAACATTTCAAAGCAACTAAAATATAATAATAACATTTTTGTATTTAGGTCTTGAAGGAGCAGCATTCTCGGCTCGATTGCCATCAGATAAATTAACCTCACAAGAGGCAGCATGCTTTCCTGATGTCATCCAAAGTCCACCACAAACACAGAAATTATTCTTGTACATTAGAAATAGATTGGTATGTCTTTTTTATTTTAATGAATTGAAATATTTATTATTGAATGTCATGAGTCAAAATGAAGCCATCCTAATAAGTTTATACTTTTAGTTCTAATATCATCATTAATGTTTTTCTGTTGTTTTTTTAATTAGCTTTATATACCTGAGTTCTTATTATTAAAATAGCCATCAGCATATTTTCCTAATAATGCCATGGTTTATATAGTGAGATTAAAATTTGTGGAATATTCAGGGATGTCACCATGCTGGTCGGCGCCGGATGGCCCGTCTAGTACAGTACAGATAAAAACTACTGCAACTTTTCCCACATGTAGGTAACGTAGTCTACGCATGGCGGTTGCGTGGCGTAATTTACAAAATGCGTAGGCCATGCGCAGCATTTGTAGCCTACGTTGTGATCAACTGTGTGTGGGAATTCCCCAAACTCAACTGTGTACACGTACATCGTCGACGGTTAAACAGACTACGAAAAGTTCAAATAAATGGAAATGATACTATTGTTTGCCAATACAATAATGTCATCATCATTAAAAATACTTGAAATTCAAAAATCTTATTAACTAGGCCTACTGCTGACTGTACATTCACAATCGCCAGCCAAAATAGTTTACACAAATCATTGATGACCATTATGATCTTCCATTATTAGTAGTAGGCTAGGCCTAAATTACAAGTTAATTTATATTATTTAATGTAGTACGTCAGTATGTTTCATTTAAACAAAAATTATCCAGGCTTGAAACTGTTGTAACTGTACATCAAACTTCATAATATTAGCTATTTTAACAACAACCTGCTGCAGAGGATCGGTGGAGGGTCAAGTAGTTGTCTCAGGTCGTAGTAGAACATTGTCATTAGCAGAGAGAGAAGGATCGAGGACACATAACATGTGCTTGCCTGATCTTGTTGTTTTGGTCATGCGCGATAATAAATTCGATAGTATTTAAATAAATATGTTATTTTAGTTAAATACAAATAAATTATAATTAACATTTTAGGGTAAGGAAATACACAAGACTTTATTTAAAAGTTCAACTTCCCTAAATTAAAGGTTAAACAGAACATAAAAAAGTACAGTTCAGAGAGAGTATCCCTCCGTGGATCATACACACGAAAGGCTGAAAATAAGTGACCAAGGTTATTAAATTTTTTAGACATGATAATGTCATAAAATTAAAATATTTGAAACTCCTATGAAAGATAAGTGATTGAGCAAAAACATATTAAAATCTTGAGAAAATTGAGCTCAGATGCGCTCTATTAAATGTGATGAGGTATGACAAAAGATACAAAAATCCTATTTCTTATATTCGGGTGGCCATACGGTGACTTCAAAATGTCTGTTTAGCCATATTGATGCATGATCCGATATATACAACTCATCACCCTCTGCAATATGTAATAAATATAAATTTTACTGTTTATTTTCGAAACTATGACTTTAAAGACATAATTTTGACGAATTTTTAACTTTTTCGCAGATTCGACTAGAATGTACTAAGCATTGATATCAATGGTCACAGCGTTTTACTCGATGAGCTAGCCATGATTGATATACGAAAGAAATTAATTCCAAGGATAATAATTAATTAAAACTTCAATACGCGATCATTCGACACGATTGGCCGGCTGCTCAGACTAAACAATGTTTTAATTTGATGACTCGGCATTCGTAGACCATGCCATTGGGGCTCACAACAGAGGAGGTTGCATAGTTAATGTGACGTAACATCTTTCGAAATTCGAAGATATTAAATTACTGTTTTTTGCCCTTTTTTTAGTGTTTATCCTTAACATTCAGGAAAATGATCTATCATGTGCGGCCCATTAGGAAACGTCAGTGTTAATGTTAACGCACAAATATACTTTTTTCTGGTTTAAATCAGGTAAATGTTTTAATTTATTAACAAAAATATCTTTTTTTTTCATTAGCTTCAATTATGGATGGAAAGCCCAAAAGTACAGTTGACATTTGAGAATAGCTTACCAGAAATAGAAGCTCCATACAATAGTAAGGATATAAAATTAATAAAAGTTTTATGAATAAAAACATGGTAATGGTATAGTTCAAACTTGATTGAATAGTGACTCTTTAATATTCTCAATACTGTTCATAGTTTTAATATACCTGGAATATTGTATTAAGTATTAACTTGGGCCAACATAAATTCTTTAAATTATTTAATTGTCTTTATTTTCCACATCTATATTCTAAGTTCTATTCATAAAATATAGAAAGTCATAACATTGTTTATGAAATATCATACTGTATTGTGTTTTTTTGTCCAATAGGTGATGTTCCTTTCATTATGCGAGTGCATGCTTACCTAGAGCGTCATGGTTACATCAATTATGGAGTTTACAAAAGGCTGAAACCTCTACCAGGTGTTTTTTTTTATTTTCTATAAAAACAGATTTTACAAACTTACAGTAGTGGAGCATTTTGTTGTGTATGTGTCAACAATTGTTTTTGTTTGTCTTCATTGAATTAGCTTAGGTTTAAGAATCTCTCCTAATTTTGGGGTCCCATGCACACTTTTGTACATTGTGTTAATTATTACAGATCAAATTTTAGGATTTGTTACTAATAAGGAAATTCTAGTGAGTTAATAATTAAAGCTATACCATATATAATGTGTTTTTTAAAAGCAAAACAAGATTGGAAAGTGCTGATTATCGGTGCTGGTATCTCTGGATTGGTAGCTGCTAGACAATTGCAATCTTTTGGTGTTGACGTTACCATACTTGAAGCAAGAGATCGGGTTGGAGGTCGTGTTGCAACATTCCGCAAGGGTCCTTATGTTGCTGATCTAGGAGCTATGGTTGTCACTGGACTTGGTAAGATTTTTATCATCATCATCAGTATCATTTTTAGCAGTGTCAAATTATTATTGTTGGTATTAAATGATTTTCAATTAATATAAATATATTATTGACTGTAGCACCTTGATTACTTGACTTGGTTATAAAGCATCTTGTAACATTACAGCTTTGGCTAACTGAGATCCAGCCTTGTTACCACATGTAGTTTACTATACTTCCAACTAATAAGTTTTATTATTTAAGTAACAAATAAATCAAATGTTACTAAAATTCTTCTCGGTCTTCCAGTACATCATTTTTTTCTAAATGATCATAAAAATGTGTTAATTTAAACTTAAACCATGTCAAAATGATTTAATTTCAGGTGGAAATCCAATGGCAATTGTCAGTAAGCAGGTCAATATGGAATTAGCAAAGATTAAACAAAAATGCCCTTTGTACCAAAGTGCCGGAAACACAGTAAGTACATAATAATATTGCATTTAACTGATATTTAATTGTGATGCAACATGCATTCTTTCCAATTCAATCAAAGTTTAACAGGCAACTCTTACATATAATAATTTTGTTTTCTCAAATTTCCTGGATTTCTTAATGATTTGTTGTTAAAAGTTGTTTTTTTTTACCAAACAAAAATAGGAATGCCATGCCCAGGTTGTGGCCAAATTATAAAATGTACTTTACTTTAAGAAATTAAAATGCTACAAATTTCCAACCAATATATGTAAAGGTTGTGACAAAACTCAAGGTGCTTTTCAAAATAATAATCAATAAAATGGATTGGGCTGTCTAAAAAAACATTGCTTATGAACAAATATTATACTGTGCAGTGCAATTGAATACATACCATCGTCAAATATATTAAAAGAAGGTATATACTTGTATTACCAATTTAAGGCCTTCACGGTTCAGTACATACTTTAAACTAGAAAGCCACTCTGAGAGTGCATACCTCCGCCTACTGTAAAATTCTCCTACATAAGATTTCTCTGGGAAAATATATATATATATATATATATATATTGTGTGTGTCTTAATGCTGTTTGTGATTTAGGCTAATTTCACTACCAGCATGTGTATGCGAGTTTGGTGTAAAGGTTATGTAACCCGCCTTTCAACTAACAATAGCTTCAGCCGACTAACAATAGAACAGAAACGCGAAAAAACAAACGAGTGAATTTGAAAAGAAATAGGTTTTTTAAACTGCTTGCATCAAAAAACTTGGACATTAAATCTAAATGTTTTAAAATTACAAATTACTAAATATTATTCTTGCCTCTTGTACAAAAATGAAGTTTTTTGGACAAGTAGTTCTCAAGAAAATACAATTTTAGTTTACTTGTTACTTTAAGACTGCTCACCGGCTTTTGAAATTTCGGTCCTATCTTTTAACACTAGCAAGTCTGAAAATAATATTAACAATTTAACGGAGTGGTCCTTGACCACATATCTATCTGTATTTTCATTTTGGGAAAGATCTTCAAATTACTTTTTAAGTAATCCTGCAAACAAACAAACAAACAAACACACGCGATCGATTACATATACCTCCTAGGCAGAGGTAAAAAATGGATTGGGCTGTATAAAAAAACATTGCTTATGAACAAATATTATACTGTGCAAAGCAATTGAATACATACCATAGTCAAATATTAAAAGAAGGATACTTGTATTACCAATTAAAGGTCTTCACGGTTCAGTACATACTTTAAAAAATACTGTACAGTGAGAAAAATGTAATTGAAACTGCCAGAATATATTTTGTTGAGCTGTGCATTAATGATATCATCCTATGTATTTAATCTGCGGACAATACAGGTAAACAAGGACAAAGATGAGATGGTAGAGCGAGAGTTCAACAGACTTTTAGAAGCTACATCTTACATGTCACATCAACTAGACTTTAACTCTATCAACAGCAAACCTCTCTCACTGGGACAATCATTAGAGCTTGTTATCAAGTAAGTCTCATTTAGGTGATTTATTTTATAACATTATTATTTGTAAATATTTAACTGGGATGGTTAATTAGAACCTCACTGTAAGCGTCACTGTGACCTTTCATACTTGTTATCAAGTAAGTCTCACTTGAATTGTCCAGAAAAATTGTTATAAATTAGGATCCACTTGGAAGTTGCTGGAACTTTTAATCAAGTAAATCTTATTTTAATGATTTTTGAACGTATAAAATAAGTATAAGTATGATAGTTATTGAACTTTTTATCAAGAAAGTCTCGCATGGATAGTTATTAGAACTAAAATATTTTGCATAAATTGCTATTGAAACATTTCTTGAATTGAATCTTGAATCTTCATCAGTGTTTTGTAAATATTTAATTAAAGAGTTGATTTTTTTAGATTACAAGAAAAACAAGTAAAAGAAAAGAAACTTGATTTTTACAAGAATATATTGAGTATTCAGGAGCAGATGAAAGTAATACAAGCAAAGGTAAGTTTGCCTAAATATGCCCATTGTCTTTGAGTCTTAAATTGCTAATTTAAAGTAATTCTGAGGTTAGCAGCATTAAACCCATGACTTCAAGATTACTAGCCTGCTGACATTCATACCTCTAGACAACTGAGCTTGCGTTGGATTCAAGCCCAAGGAATCGGCGGGGTTCTGCTGCACCAATTGGATGTATATTATTACTAAAGGGGACATCACTTCCTGGTACATTGCATGTTCTTTTGTTACAATTGTTTATGTTTGAAAACAGAATGTTAATTTGTATATGTGACCCGATCTGGCAAAACCCTACTTTTGTCGGAAATATTCATTTTGTATTTTTTTATATATTTGGATTATTTTAATCATAAGCTTTGTAGTGGTGTTAATTTCATAAAAATTGAGTAAATATTTAAAAAGTTATTACATTTTAAAAACTTACAAATCATTCAATTAGTTTACGAGAAAATCGCGTTTGAAGTTTGCAATGAAATTCTTTTTGATACGCGCTGAAAACTCACTCCGTAGCAACGCGGTATTTTGGTCTAAGGCACAATGACGTCATACCAGGAAGTGTGTGCGATAATAGCAGCGTGCACATCATAGTCAATTTGACTGATTTCAGACCCCGTTTTAACCTATTTAGTCACTCGAATTAACTATTTTGCACTATTGAAAAGCAGCATTATAACATCAAGCTTATTTTAACTGGTTTCGTAGGTGTTTACGATATCAACAGCGAAAAACCAAGCAGGCCTAGCTAGGCCTATTCAGATTTTCGCCGTCATCGCCTGTAAGACTTTACTGATGGGTTGCCGTGTATGGCAGTGGTGCATCGACACTGGGCCGGCGTTAGTAGTAAACTAGCCTAGACAAGTTTGGCGCCTTGCAGAGTCACAACTTGCTAGCTACTAACATTGTAGTGACGATTTAATACATTTATTTTTTTTATAACGTGGAAGATTCGCTGTAATGTTTGGACTTGAATCCAATGATTAAAAAAACATTTAATATGAATGGACTGGACAATAAATAAAATAAATAATTAAGAGCCGATTGGATATATAAAATGTATAAAGAAAACTATTATTGACAATAGAGCTAGGCCCAGTAGTAGTAGGCCTACAACCATAATAAAATTAAGGCCTAGCCCAAAAAAATATAGAAAATACAATTGAATTTATGACGTGAATTGTTTTTGACTTGTCTATTTTACTATGGAATAAACAAATACAGGCTACAGCTATTGCAGAACACGCCGAACACTTTACTTTGAATATTAAAATCGTTTTTATTCCAATTAATACGACATGCTGTGTGTAAAATGAAAATAACCTCACAAAAATGTAAACAACTTTTTATTTCCGCGCGTAGAGCGTATAACATCTAGCGCGTTGACCAATAACGTTTGTTATTGCGATGATGCGCCATAGCAACACACGCAGTTCGCTGTTTCAGAAACTTCAAAGAACCGAATTTTCTGAAATTATGTCATAGTAAATCAAAGATTTCATTGGTTCCTTCTTTAAACTCCGCCCTAAAACTTCCATATTTGGAATGTCAAATAGATGAGCTTTATTTTGATGTGTGACCTTTCAACATTGTGCAGCGAACTGGCGATCAAAATGTCGTCAAACTCGGCAACTTTCAACTGAATTTACGCAAAATTTTAGCGTAGATCGTGAATAAATTGTTAGGCTTGAGGAAAATACATGTTTTTAAAACTTTCTTTTTTCATAATTTTAAATAAATTTCGGGTGTTTAAATCAGGTAGACGTATTCTTAAATAGTGAAATATTTCGAAAATGCAAAAACATGTAATCTGCCAGGGTAGTCGAATTGGACGTATTTTGACTGATTACGTGAATTTTGAATTGCCGACAAAGAGAGGGTTTTGCGAGATCGGGTCACATATATGTACTACAAATGGAGAGAGGCATTATATACCAATAGATAAAAGTTTTGGTCTTCTCTCCTTCATCTTTTTTGTTTTCTTTGTAATGTATTATATCATATGGACAATTGTCTGAAATAAAAGTTAAATTGAATTAGCACTTGGCAATATTGATCGTGCTATTTTTCTCTCGGTCTTACTGGCCAACTAGCATAGGTCTTTAGCACCTGTTTGGTCTTTCCGTGCCTCCTTTTATAATTGTTTTGTCTTCCTTGTAATTTATATGGCAGAAATTGAACAAATTAAAAAAAATAAATAAACTGATTTATTCATTCAAAATTCAACTAAAAAGTCAATGTACAATGTTCTCATAAGATCCCTACTAAATAAAAAATAGAAATAAAATCCTAAGCACCATAAATAAATTTTAAAAGGGTTATTAAAACAATATTTATTTTTAAATAACTTTCCATTGATTGTTTTGTATTGATTGACTAGAATGAAATTATGTACAAATACATGAAATTAGATGAATAATACAATATAAAAACAGTATCTTCATTCTTTAAAATAACATAGGTTTTAGTTTTTTCTTTATACATGAAATTCTTTGTAGCTACACAATTATTCATTCCAGAAGCAATTTATAAATCCCTTCATTAACTGGTTTTCTTTATAATTAAATATTTTTTTTAATTTATTTAATTCCTTATTACAGGTATTACTTGAAAATGATTACTTTTCTTTAAATAGATGCTGACATTACAAGACAAAATAAAAATCTTACATGATCAACATCGAGATGCCTTTGAGGTTAAACTACCGAGGGAAATAACAGCAGAGTTTTTAGTCAGAAGTAAACACAGAGACCTTGTTGAAGCATGGAAGGTATTTGTTTTCTTTATTACAATAAAAAAAATATTTAATTATTAAGTAAATGTTACATTCAATCTAATGGTACCTATCCCATAATCATGTCTGATACTCAACACAGCAAGTTATTTTTGGCAGGAAAAAGTGCCGGTGGCTGATGAACATACAGTTTCTTATAAAAGGAAAAATACCCTATGGGTAGCCTAAAGTTGTTAAGCAAGTAAACCATGAATAGAAGTCTATTTCACTGAAGTTGTGACTTACAGTATTACACTAGTTCCCATAAATACGGAATATAAATATGGAAATTTGCAGATCTCATTTGTGCACTGTAATTTCAGGAATATGATGAGTTGAAGGAAAAACAGAAAGAACTAGATGATAAAGTGCAAGAGATGTCAGATAATCCACCCAGGTAAGTTGGGTGATATGAGAAAAAGTATTTGGAAAATGGCATGCATGGTTTTAGCATGCACTTTGTTTCTGTAAACACAAATTTTTTTACTCTATTTATTGAGTCAACAAACCTACAGCTCAAATTACTAAAAAAATTACACTTTACTTTAATTTACAGTAGAACATTCGGTTTACATACTTGATTTTACATTTCCTGGATTTTACGTACTCATAAAACTAGATTTTATGTACACATAAAATGGCCGCTAATGTCATCATTTTTAGTAATTTAATACATAAATAGTGCTCACTGATCTTCGCATGCACAAAGCTTGAATCTCACAATAACCTCGTAACCACGTATTATGAAAGTAGGCAAACACAGCATCAGTTGAGCTAAGATTTACATGTTTGGGGGTCAATTTAAGATTAACCTAGATTTTATGATTCCCAATTTTCGTACATCTTTCGACCTATACCGTATGTAAAATGTAGGTTCTAATACTGCATAAACACGATTCAGGTATGTGACCACTTAAAGAAGAAATTTGTTTTACTCAAAATGCTAGATTGCCTGGTCTATCATCCTTACACAGGGAATTAGTGTCCATTCGAATCCTAAAACAATTGATTTAATAATTTGCAAAAGTTTAAACAACAACGTCCACGTCATAGTTTTACCCAAAAAAGGATATGTAAATTGTGACTTAATTCAGACTAAATCTGGGATGTTGAATTGGTTACAAAAGTACTTGCATATTTTAAGGATGTGTAATAATATTTCTGTAGTATTCTGAGCACATTGTAGACTTTTATTTGCATTTCTGTATTGTCTAGTTAAGAAAAAATTTACTATTATTATTATGTTTTTCTTTAGTGATGTCTACCTGTCGTCCATTGATAGACAAATCCTCGACTGGCACTTTGCTAACTTGGAATTTGCCAATGCCACTCCACTTTCTACCCTTTCACTTAAACATTGGGATCAGGATGACGATTTTGAATTCTCTGGCAACCATTTGACTGTCAGAAATGGTTACTCTTGCGTTCCTGTCGCATTGGCTGAGACGCTTGACATAAAACTGAACACTGTTGTAAGACAAGTGCGCTACAATCTTACTTCAGGTACGTTTAATAAGGAACATTTTACTTTAACAAGGAATGAAACAAAACTAAAAGCTGCATGCTTGAATAGAAATTGAATTGAATATTAACCATCGTATGTTGCTTGCATCTAATCACATTTTCAGAGTAACTAAAAATTCAGTCATCTATTGTTTTTATATGTTTTTAAATAATTTAAAAGTTTAAATGCCATTGCACTATTTAGAAACCATTCTTTGATTTGTTTATTCTCCCCAAATTTCAAGCTTTCCTTACCTACAATTATTGTGAATGAACTCTAATGATATTACAGGTGTTGAGGTAGTTACAAATACATCAAAGGGTCAAGGTACATACACATACAAGGCAGATGCTGTACTCTGTACTCTGCCACTCGGAGTTCTTAAGCAATCTCCACCAGCTGTGCAATTTGTGCCTCCACTGCCTGAATGGAAGACGTCTGCAATCCAGAGGATGGGCTATGGAAATCTTAACAAAGTAATTTTTTCTCTATTTTTGTACTGTGACTTCAATTAGATATGTACTATAATTATTCAATGTATGAATTTAAACATTGAGCAATTATATTTGGTATGATGATCACATTTGTTAAATATATTATTATTTTAGTTATTTCTGAACTAGTATCAAGGCAACAACACTTTGTGCAGCTATTATCTATGGATGGAGCCAAAATAATGCATAATATATATTCATTTACAATTTTCAGGCATTAGAGGAAATTCTAAACTGCCTGGTGATAAATTGAATATTAATTAACTTTAAAAGGATAAAGATGAGGAAATTATATACACAGAAAGAATAAGAAAGGAATAGCAAAGTGTACAAACATGAACTTAAAAACAGAACTGCACACTGTATGTCTACTGCCCATAGTTAAACTAGATTGTCAACAAGGTAGAAGAACAGTGATAGAGCAGGCTATGCAAAATATTTCATATTTTATAACAAATTCTGTGTCTGTTACAACAGGTTGTTTTGTGCTTTGATAAAATCTTCTGGGACCCATCAGTAAACCTGTTTGGTCATGTCGGCAGTACTACAGCCAGTCGAGGTGAATTGTTCTTGTTTTGGAATCTGTACAAAGCACCAGTACTACTGGCACTTGTGGCTGGTGAAGCAGCTCAGATCATGGAAAATGTCAGTGATGATGTGATTGTAGGCCGTTGTTTGGCAGTACTTAGAGGTGTGTTTGGGCAAACTGCTGTCCCACAGGTAAATTATATTAATCATTTTTGTTGAAACAATTAGATATTTAGTCCAAGAGCATTAGGGTTTGACCCGGACATTTCTGGTAACAAGCTAATTTTTGCAGGAAAGGTCCAGAACTATGATTGGAACATCATACTAAAAGTCCTGAAAAATCCTCCTTGTGCTCTCCGAGAAATCCAAGATGGCGTCCAAAATGGCTGCCATTTTAATTAGTCTATAACTTTGTAACCGCTTGTCATAGAGTATTGGTTTTGGTGTCAAATAGTTCACAGTATATACATTCCTATTTGCTCTAACAGAAAATTTTATCAAAAAATGACTGCTACTACAGTTTCTGGTAGTTTGACCTTTGACCTGGTCTTATCATATCTCGGTAACGGCTTGTCATAGAGAATTGAGATTAGGCCCAAATTGTTCAGAACATGCATATTTTTATTTGGTGTAATGAAATATTTTATCCCAAAATGACCGGAAGTGAGGTTATTGACCTCTTATTGACCTATTCATATCTTTTACCGTATCTCAAGAAATATTTATCGTATAGCGTTACTTTTGGTGTCAAATTGTTTGGAACATATACATTTCTATTTAGTCTAATACAACAGTTTCCCCTAAAATGCTCGGAAGTAAGTTAAAATATTGAAAATTTTTAAAATCAAAGAGCTGCATCTAGGCAGAGTATATGAATACTGTAGATAAAATCAAACTTTTAACTTTTAAAAAATGCCTTAAAACATGTTTTGGGCATAGCACATCATCATGTAAAGTGAATTGTTACTAATCAAAGTTGATTAAAATGGGTTATTCCACAACAAGCGTTACATTTTATTGGGTAGTTGAATAGTGTTTTGTTGTTTTCAACAATAACCTTGAGAGTAAATTTTGCTGCGATAGAACAAAGAATATCGGTAAAGCTTGGTTTCCACTAGAACGTAACGCAAGGACGTAAACGCAACGCAAGCGTTTTAACCAATGACAAGCGAAGTTATAGACAGTTAGCAATCACAAGCGAATATGCCATCGCTTGTGATTGGTCAATTCACTTGCATTGCGTTACGTCCTTGTGTTGCGTCGCTAGTGGAAACCAAGCATAACACTTGTTACAAAAAATGGACATGACCAAAAGACAGGGAAACTTAAATTCTCATTACTAGTTATGGTTGAAATGTTATTGCTACAAAATGTCACCCATGTATCGTAGATGTCAATTGTCATGAATACATTTTAAATGCTTTATTTGTCTTTAACTCGCGTTACATACGCGAATTAGTGCTTTGTTGAAATCACGTCATTATTTTTATTATTTTATTTATATACAAATTACGATATTTATTTTTGTTCATAGAAGTATAACTTTTATGTAATTTAGGAAATGTATAGACGTTATGATACTGTGAAAATGAAATTTTCAGGTCATATACATTTCACATGAAAATACCCAAATGGCAAACACTACAGTATATGTACGTGGCATTTATTTACTCAGGATTGTCAAAAAAAGAATGTAAAGACCATTTTATTTGTAAAAATAATGCATTTTGAAACATGAAACCAGGTCATTCCTTGTTTTAAAAGAGAATGCACTCTTGATGTTCTCTAACTGGCAAGCCTAGACTCTAACTTTTTAACTGTTTAAAGATGAAAACAAATAATGTCATAACTGTTTTTGGCAAACATGAAACAACATCCATACAGATGAACATGATGGTAATGATGTGAAAAAAGCAACAAACACCAAGATGTTGAAGATGCAACATCAGATGATGAATGACTGTAACAGAATGCTGCTGATCAATGTTACAGTGATTTAAAGACCCTTATTTTGCATATTTTCAATATATAATAAATCCTATATAGGGCATACTGTATGGCGATAATTTTTTTCATCTTAGAACAGTTAAATATGTTACTGGGGGACTAGCTCAATTGGTAGACCCGCTCACTATAGTATGTGAGAGGTACCGGGATCATTGCCCGTGTCTTTCAGTTTCAATCTATTTTTCATGGATTTCCACAAGTACCAAATAAAATCTGAATCTGAAAAAAAGTCTATGCATGCCGGGTAAAGGGTGTTTGATGCGAAATACCTAGGGTACATTCTGTTTTTATCATAAATAAACCATATAACGAACATTTAAAACAAGTAATGTTTCAAAATGCGTTATATTTAATAAGTCAACAAGGCCATATACATGGCTGCATGCGCTTGCGCAAATTTGAATTATTGTTTACTGACCTACCGACCGACTTACCGATTGAAATTGCTGAAAATGTTTGAAAATGTTGATTTTTTGAATTTTTAAAAACATGTATAATTGCCTCCAAGTATTAATATCGACTGTCAAAATAACGAAAAAATATGAATATGAGTTTAATGTTTACTGACCGACCAACCGACCGAAATTGCTGAAAATGTTAAAAAATGTTTGAAAACATTTATATTTGCCTCCAAGTATTAATATCCTGTGTCCACATAACGAAAAAATATGAATATGAGTTAGTGTTTACCGACCGACATCGTGAGCTATAAAGTCACGTTTAAAAATCTAATCTAAAAATTGCAGAAGGGTCTTTGACATTTGTTTTTGACAATCCGGATATGTGCCATGGTATATGCCATATATATATATACTGTATATATATTGTCTTTTGTTTACTTTAACCAACTTTGATTAGCCACTGACAGTTGTTCTTTGTAATTTATTGATTTTCTTTTTGTAACAATTCACTTTACCTGATGATGTGCTATGCCCAAAACATGTTTTAAGGCATTTTTTAAAAGTTAAAAGTTTGATTTCATCTACAGTATTCATATACTCTGCCTATGCAGCTCTTTGATTTTTTAAATATTCAATATTTTAACTTACTTCCGAGCATTTTAGGGCAAACTGTTGTATTAGATTAAATAGAAATGTATGTTCCAAACAATTTGACACCAAAAGTAACTCTATACGATAAATATTTCTTGAGATACGGTAAAAGATATATGAATAGGTCAATAAGAGGTCAATAACCTCACTTCCGGTCATTTTGGGATAAAATATTTCATTATACCAAATAAAAATATGCATGTTCTGAACAATTTGGGCCTAATCTCAATTCTCTATGACAAGCCGTTACCAAGATATGATAAGACCAGGTCAAAGGTCAAACTACCAGAAACTGTTGTAGCGGCCATTTTTTGACAACATTTTCTGTTAGAGCAAATAGGAATGTATATACTGTGAACTATTTGACACCAAAACCATTACTCTATGACAAGCGGTTACAAAGTTATAGACTAATTAAAATGGCAGCCATTTTGGACGCCATCTTGGATTTCTCGGAGAGCACAAGGAGGATTTTTCAGGACTTTTAGTATGATGTTCCAATCATAGTTCTGGACCTTTCCTGAAAAAATTAGCTTGTTACCAAAAATGTCCGGGTATGCCTATACTTATGAACTAATGCTCTTGGACTAATTGTGAGGAACACTTTGTTGACAAAAATGGTGTTTTACAAGTTGGAAGGTCTGATTTATCCAGGCCAGGTAGATTCACCTTCAATTGTAAAATGTTTTATGTACCGTATATAAAATCATATCATGTTTTACAATCATTCATGTAAAACACCTCACAACATTTGATTTTGGCCTATACTTGTTTACATGGATTGGATTCAAATAATAATTGTGTTCATACAATTAAGACCATTGCTATATAAAATCTAAGCAAAGTTTCAGATTCTAGGACTTGTCACTGATCTTAATTGTGACTTCTCTTGGTCTTACTGTAGGTCTTATGCCAAGCTAAAAAACCTTAGTTCTTCATATTGCAATCCACCACTGACATGTGACATCATAAATTTGATATACAACTACAAATATTAAAGAAGTAATTATTTGAATATTACATTTTATTATGTTTTTTTTTTTTTTTCAGCCCAAAGAGACTGTAGTAACTCGCTGGAGGGCAGACCCTTGGTCACGTGGCTCATACTCATACGTAGCTGCTGGCTCCTCGGGTAGTGACTACGACCTGATGGCCACACCGGTAACAACAGCTCCAGTAGCAGGAACAGCATCTACCAACTTGCCTAAATTGTTTTTTGCTGGTGAACATACAATAAGAAACTACCCTGCCACAGTTCATGGAGCACTTCTTAGTGGGCTGCGTGAAGCTGGTCGCATTACAGATCAACTACTAGGCCCATCTTATGCACCTCCGGCAGCACCAAGGCCAACTCCAAAGTGAGCATGTCAAAAACAGCAATATGAAGTGCTTATTAATGCTCTCATTTTAAATTCACTCGATACACTGTAGTACCAGAATTTCTGGTTGCACTTCAAGGCATTGATGATGTAGTAACCAATAAGTGTAGATACTTTCTTGAGTTGTCACATTATGACTATATTAGGGAGGTTTCGCAACCTTACGAATACGATAACGAAAACGGATACGTCATACATTTGTGAAACTTTTGAGCTGATCCCCATTTCACATTCGTAAAGCGTATTCGTGTTGACAAATATCACCAGTCATATTCGTAACTACAAAACGAGTATAGTTTTTGATCTATTTTGCACATTTTGCATTTGAATTAGGAATGATTCATGATTATAATATAATTATAGATTTATTGAAAGTAATTTACTAAAGTAATTTACTAAAATGCCAAGTCAATTTTGATAAATAGCAGTTTTTAAAGTCCTCACTCGCTTTGATGTTACGCTAGGCCTTGGCAGCCAAGCACCAAGCAACACGTACCTGCGCTTCGCTCAAATTTATATATTTTGGACGCGCCTCAATATTTCGTTGCCATGCGAAACAGATTTTTTTATGGCTTACGAAAACGAATACGTGTGCGTGACGTATCCGTTTTCGTTATCGTATTCGTAAGGTTGTGAAACCTCTCTATTGAGTGTTGTTTACCGATACAGCAACAACATAAAGATTAAACTTGTTTGTACTATTATACAAATCAAATTTAGACATCAACAATTTTAAAATTCAGATCTCAAATGCATGCAAGTGACAAAATGCATGTAACAAGAATATAATTTAATTATCATTATGTGTAAAACATAAAACAGTACATATGTACAGTAATAACTTGAAAAAATAATTTAATGTTTCAGCTAAAATAATCTGATCAGAAAATCTACAGCTCATATCTATTTTCTTGGGTATTTTTCAGAGTTCTGGAAAATGTTTTTGTTTTATCAAATTAAAAAAAAAGTATTCCATATGTTCAAGGTCAATAAATATGAAATAATTTCAAACATTTAGTTATGTAAACTGTATAGTTGTAATCCCTGTGCTAGTGTAATTTGATATTTAACAGTACAATTTAAAGTAACCAAATTAAAATTTGAAGGTGTAGACAATCACGGTATTAGGCCTACCTGTACTTTTTTTCTACAATATTTTCTATGAAACAGAATTAAGTTTATACTCCAGATGTAAATACAGCTCTTAGTGTCTTCTGTCTTTGAATAAATTAAAATATACAGTGATTTTGTGATTGTATTTCAAATTAAACGTGTGTTTTTGTTTTTTCTAAAAATGTTATACAAGACGTGATCAGTTATACAAGACGTGATCAGTTATACAAGACGTGATCGGTGAAGACATTTTATTGCTGGTACTGTATATAATTGATTATAGTTTAGAAAAATCAAGATAAAAATTTAAGTAGCACATTTTATTTTTGGGTGTAAAAACGTCTTCATTTCAAATTAAATATGTGCCCTTTATCCTCAATTATTTGTCACATATAACCATTAATGAATAGTAGTTGTTATAGTTCAGAGTCATCACCTTTCATTACAGTAAATCACCGATTTGATTAGAAAACAAACAAGAGCCAGAAGTCCAACGCATGACATGAATACAAAGCCTACAGTTGTTTAAAATGTACGTATGTGTGTATTGAATCAAATTGTTTGTTATTGGGCTGTGAATTCCCCTGAACAATGTAAACAATATCTATATATAAATTTACGTAAGGGCAAAATTCGGTAAACGCGCGTTATTTCTAGAATGTTTACTCGATGGTATATAAAGTTGGTTCGTACTTTCGATACTGATTTTAACCACCTGATGTACAGTAATCCTGTTTACTAATTAAATTGAGTTAGATAATTAGTTATTGACAATTAAAATGAATTTAGGTTCAATGATTTGCCCCAAATAGGGGTGTTTTCCGATCGTGGTGTACACTGTCTAATGCATGTCCTCATGTAAAATACCTGCACACAATAATACGAGGATACTTCGCATTTTCCTATCTCCTCCTACGATAATTGTTTTTAATAGCTGAAAACCGGTTGAACAGCTCGAGTACAGTATCATAAAGTTGAAGACAGGCCGATTTTTTTTTTTAAATACTATTTTGATAGATGTAATATACTATACAAATGTATTGATTTGCGATGAATGGAACATCCCAATCTCTCAGACTCCCAGTTTGTAGGTAAATTTATGAGCCCTTGGTTTAACACAAGTAGGTAAATTTATGGGCCCTTGGAGAATAAAACTTATTATAGTATTGCAATACTTTGACAATCTATATATAAATTTACGTAAGGGCAAAATTCGGTAAATCGCGCGTTATTTCAAGAATGTTTACTCGATGGTATATAAAGTTGGTTCGTACTTCCGGTACTGATTTTAACCACCTGATGTAACCCTGTTTACTAATTAAATTGAGTTCGATAGTTAGTTATTGACGATTAAAACGAATTTAGGTTCAACGATTTGCCCCAAATAGGGGTGTTTTCTGATCGTGGTATACACTGTCTAATGGATGTCAATTTGAAAAATACCCGCACACAATAATACGAGGACACTTCTAGACAGGCAGCCCAGAGACATTTGGTTAGATGAGCTAGGTACCAATATCTGACTATTTAAGTGTTTTGGGAGTCACTTGAAGTCAATGAAAATGGGAGTCTGCCGGGTACCCCCTGCTGCGTCTAGATCCCAACGTGGTAAAAAATCGACCCAGGTTAGATGAGAGAGATACCACCTAATTTTACCACCATGGGATGCCCATTGGCATCTTTATACCAGTATCACAAACGACAGACTTTTTCTCTGCTGCAAAAGGCCCGCCAGACCCCCCGAGGGAGGGCCTAAAAAGGGGTTAGCATAGATGAGTGAGGTACCACTCAAAATTAATGCCAAATGAACAAGTTGTGTTCATACAATACTAAATGGATAACAACAGACTAATTGTCTGCTGCACCGCAAGTGCCAGATACCCTAAAGTTAGACTAGAGACCCCCCTTCCCCCAACTAGCCCAGCTTAGATATTGTAGATACCACCAGCAACAAATGTTATATGATTTAGCACATTGTAAGCAATACCAAATGACCTATTACAGACTATCTGTACACTGCTCTGGCCCTGGCAGACCCCTTTAAAGTTCGATTAGAGACCCCTCTTTTCTCAACTAGCCCAGCTTAGATATTGTAGATACCACTAGCAACCAATGTTAAATGATTTAGCACATTGTAAGCAATACCAAAATACCTATTACAAACTATCTGTACACTGCCTTGGCCCTGGCAGACCCCTCTAAAGTTCGACTAGAGACCCCATTTACCATTTAAGTATGGCGTAGCTTAGATATTGTAGATACCACCAGCAGCAAAAAAAACCACCCAAAACAACATGTTTAATTGAATAAAGTTTAACTTTAATCGAACTAACCGAGTTTCACTTAAAACTTATATAAGCCAAATATATATAACAAGTACAGATTCGGGTAATTTTGATCGCAATTTGAATCGCAAATTTCTTACTGTGAATGTTGGTACTGTTAAGTGTTAGATATAATATAAACAAATATACAAATAAACTTTATTACTGTGAGTGTGGGTAGGCCCTACTGTTAGATTATAAACATATAATATACAAATAAATAAACTTTATTATACTGACAGTTGCTTCTCAACGTTTGTATAAATTAGTAATTTAAAAATATATAAACGTCGTAGTGGTGTATCGTTACATGTACTTTACTATTTCAATCGACTATGACAGTGAGAGTTTTAGCAAAGTATTAAATCGTAAATGTTTCACTGTATGTAGTGGTGTATTATGTATAGGCCTAAAAAAAAATTTAAAAAATATATTTCGTTACTGAGTGGATAAGAATATATTTAAAAATGTTTCGTCTTTGTACCTGTCTCCTTCCCCATCCCTCAACCCTTAATGTTACATACAAAACACAAATTGGGTTTGTTTAAATGAGTCCAAATAAAAAAAATTGACTCATTTTGTGATTTTGTGACAAGTTTCTCTCTTGGAAGTAATTCCCAGGGTGCTAATTTTGGTTGACTACATAAATCATTGTGTATATTTATTCGTTTCTGTAAACGACAATGTATTATAGTCCTGCAGTACGTACATTTGAAATCTCCAGTTTTTTCTCGCTGGAATTACTGTGTATTCGAGAACCATCTGTGGGCACGACCATCTAGTATTGTAAATTTTTGGTCGTCATTTGAATCGAAATTGTCTTACTGTGAATGTGGTTACTGTTAGATATATAAACAAAATATACAAAGAACATTTATTACTGTTACTGTGGGTAGATTACTAACAGTTGCTTCTCAACGTTTGTATTAATTAATAATTATAAAAAATATAAACGTTGTAGTGGTGTATCGTTACATGTACTTTACTATTTCAATCGACTATAACAGGGACAGTTTTTAAAAAGTATTATAAATCGTAAATGTTTTACTGTGTTTAGTGGTATATTATTGATAGGCCTATAAAACATTTTAAACAATATTTCGTTACTGAGTGGATAGAGAATATATTTAAAAGTTGTCCTCCTCTTCTCCATCCCTTAACTCTAATTTTATGTACAAAACACAAATTGGGTTTGTTTAAATGAGTTCAAATTAAAAAATTGGACTCATTTTTAAGACAAGGTCTAATTCCCAGGGTGCTAATTTTACATAAATCATCGTGTCTATTTATTCGTTTCTGTAAACGACAATGTACTATTTAGTCCTGCGGTACGTACATTTTTTACGCTGAAATTACTGTGTATTCGAGAACCATCTGTGGATACGACCTAGATGGTACGCGAGCAAAGCGAGCGTACCATCTAGTTAAAACAATTTCATAATATTTTATCAGTGTTTCAAAGATTGAAATATTAAGATTTGTAAATACATACAAGGTTTGCCTGCCATCAGAAACATGTCAAACTATTTATTTCAGTAAAACTATAATGTTGTATATCTTTGACAAAAGACACGACCGATATATGAACAAATTTATTTATATTCTGATATGACAAAAAAAAAGCAAAAAACCTCAAATTTTAATTTCCAAAGAGAAGAAACCTAGAGGAAAGCATATGAGAAGCATGTTCATTGAAAAGACCTAATAGGAACTCCCAAATGAATTGTTGAACCAAAGTGCTTGATGAAATAAAATAATTAAATGGAATACTGAAGAAGTTTTTAGAGTTTCTAAGGATTGAACTACTGGACGTATTTGAAAATCCATAACTGAAAAGAACAATTTTTCATTTTTAAGTTTATTTAAACCTTAATTCCTTTAAAAAAAATGTACTGGATAACAATAAAAAAAAAAAACTACACAATACTGTAAAGTCATTTTAACAATCAGTATCACTCACACAATTATACAAGACGTTTTTAAAATAGATTTTATTTCTTGTTTTCAAAAAACAGTGGGAAACAAAATACTGAGACTTTAAGATGATTACACAACACACCACACATAATAAAACTTTCACACTACATAACCCTCTTACAATCTGGCAACAGATATCACAAAATACCAAATAAAACACACTTATCTATACAAATTAATACACGTTATTCCTTTTTAAAACAAAGTTTTAAGTTCAAGTATAAACATAATCATACGATTTATCAAAACAAGAATAAATAATCATGATAAAATAGGTTATATAATATTATATACCACCTATATAAATTCCTGTCATTTGTGGGATAAGTCAATAAACTTCACATACCGCTGTGTATTCAGATTTTTATCGACTGAAGCCTGGACAGCATGACCCTTAACAACAGCATAGCAACAATGTTCTGTGCATGCTTCAGCAAGAGTGCTGTGAAATAATATTATTTGTCGATGGAAGACCGGAACTACAAGAACGTCCTCACCGGCCTCCCTAACTACAACAATAGAGTATATCTCCGGTTGCAATTTTGCTCTGTTGAGTGACAATGAATACTAATTTACATAATGATGCAGACTGAAAAAACCCCAAAAAACAAATCAAATATGCGGTCAGTGGGCTAGAGGTAAATATCAAGCTTCAGATGTCATTACAAAAAATAGGTATCTTAACCTATCTTGAAGATTTTTTATTTTTCCATTGGTGAAAGTGCGATCCTTTTTTGTTCTATTGTATGGTTTAGTAGTTTATGGAAATTGGATGGTGGAAATTAAATTATTAATACGGCCTGTCGTATTATTAAGGAAAGTATCTCAATTGATGTAACATGTACTGCAAAAACAAAGGGCATTTATATACTAAATGATAAACATCCATTACACCAACCATCCATTAACCACGTAAAGGTCAGAAAAGCGACTACGTAGCACACGATGTAGAACAAATATCTAAATTCATTCGTCCCCTTTTCCATTCGTGCTTTCAATGACAATTACTGTTGAATCACCTTGTTGTCTACCGTATATTGTATCTTTATTCCAACTCTACTTGTTTATCTTTATTTTTACTTATATATATTTTGTATGTTATTGTATTTTCATGTGAGCAACTGTGCCGGTCATGAATTTCTGCAAGGACCAAATAAATCTGAATCCTAGGCCTTTCAAATGAATCAAATGTAGGCATACTGTGTATGTTGAATAAACACATTTTAAAATGAGTGCAATTTAGTGGGACTTCTGTATTTATTAGAGCCATAAATTAAAACTTCTATGGAACGCTAATTTACCTATAAATCGCACACCTATAATGAATTTATCATTACGTTAAGTTCATTCAGGTATTATTCACATTAGCTTCAAATCTCTTCATTTTTTTAAAGTTTTACGTATAAGTGCCATACGCTGTCGATGAGCTTCCGTAACATTTGGCCTTTTGTAAGTTCGTACATCCTCGCCACCAAAACCTGGAACCCAGATATTCCAGTTACGTTCTGTAAAACATAATCAAATCATATACATACTGTATCAAATGTCAAAATAAAAAAAAAAAATTGTTCGTTAAGTAAGTAATCTAACAACAGGATGCTGAGCTTGTGTAATTATATTTATAAAACACACTTTAATAGATTCTTGTCATTTTGATTGGAGGATTGTGGGTCACATAATATTAAATAAATGTTTTATTGCCTTAATGACATGATCAAGAGTGAAATGTATATGCGCGCAAATACTGAAAATTCATTGTAACTACTATAAAATAGTAACTTGAGAGTCAAAGTAGTCAGTTAGTACTAAACACTCTAATTTAGCTATACTTTAAAGTATTTGTCTAACTGATTTAGGGACTTTTCAATTTGCATATCTCAACTGATACTCTATGATATTTTTTTATGATTTGTACATACGGCAAACAAGTCTACTGCCAAATGTCCACTGACCCTGAACAAAATCTAGGCTAGTGATCTATAGATCGTAGGTTTGGGATGTGTTCCATCCAGAAATCCCACTCTTGATGATGTATTGTATGAATTTATTAGAGTAGTTTAATCCAATCAAATGAAAAGGATATAATCAGGTGAGTAAAACAAGATAATATAATACAGTATTTGCACTTGCATAAAACTGAACTCTTCATATCCTCCAATCAAATGACAAGGATCTACTTTTAGGAAATAAAAGTACTTACCAAGGTATAGCTGGACATCTTTAACTTCTAGTGTATTTGATTTACGGTGTTTAGCCAGTTGGCAAGAGGAAGTTACAACAGTTTCTATAAAGTCGTCAGCAATCTGTAACAGCATCTACAAAAAACAATTCAAACTTTATTCAAACTCACATTGTTTATGATAATCCCCTTTTATGGTGTCTCCAGATAAATCCTTTTTACACAGTTTGTGCACTGACAAATGTAATTTTCTTGATTATGATCAAAAAGACATTCTAGCGGCCTTCTCATTATAACTAACAATTTGTTTTAAATAAAATTGATCAAAAACAATCATTAAACATCAAATTTCAATGTCAGAAAACAGGCTTAAACAGTTACTTACCTCTTCTACATCATCATCTAACTGTTCATTTGGATCTACCTCTCGCACAAGATCTTGAAGTTTTTTCTTGTCTAAAACCTACAAAATAAACAAATCAGTTTCCATGTTGCTTAGAAGCAATTAATATACAGTAGTAGTTGCCAGGGCACTATGATTTTTTTTTTTTTTTTTTTTTTTTTTTTTTTTTTTTTGTCAAGATGGCTGAAAGGTTAATGTTGTTGTTCCTTGTTGTGTGCAATTTTTACTTATATTTACCAAGCTGTGTTAATTCACCTAACCTAATATTTGTTAATGAAATACCAAATCTCTTTCAAAATTCCAACTGTCTTATGTTTGCTGACGACCTCAAGATTTACAAAATTATTACCACTACTGAGGACTCCGTTGCACTTCAGGCAGATCTGGAAAGACTCGGTACGTGGGTTTCCGACTGGAAAATGTCCCTGAAGTCCGAGAAATGCAAAGTCCTGTCTTGCTCTCTTAAGAAAAAACCTATTATTTTCGCTTACTCAGTTCAAGAAGAAGTCCTTGAAAGTGTAAACTCTTACCGGGACCTCGGCATTTTCATCGACCGTAAACTGACATTTATTTTACACGTTGATCATGTTGTCAGAAAGGCCAATAGGCTGCTTGGGCTGATGTGGCGCAATTGCAAACATTTTTCTCCATACACCAAACGTGCGCTTTATCTTTCCCTCGTCCAACCATCTTTTAATTTCTGTTCAATTATTTACAATTCACTCTCTGCTTCTCAAGCCTCCAGAATTGATCGGACCCATAACAAGTTCTTGCGCTTTGTCGGCCCAGCAGCCAACCTGCCTCCTATTGTTTCCCCGACATCTAGGAGAGCAAGACAGGACTTGCAATTCCTGTATAAATGTCTTACTTCTAAGTTTGATTGTGATCTTGTTTCGTTGTTTTATTTTAATGTTCCTGTTCGTAATCTTCGTAGTAAACCCTTTCTTCATGTTAAATTTTCTCGTGTCAATGTTTGTAAAAATGGTATTTTCTGTAGACTCTCGTCATTGTACAATTCTTGTATTTTAAAAAATAATTCTTTAGATATTTTTAACTGTAATTTTTCTCAATTTAAATGTATTATTAATGAAATTATTTAAATTTTCTTTTTCATTTGTATATATTTATATTGGTTCATATTTTATAGTTTAGCTTTATTTTCAACCTGTTATTGGTGTTTTACACTGTTGGTTTGATATAAAGAATAAAGAAATTATAGTACATGCATACAATATTTAAAATATTTATTTTGACAAACCAAAACTGACAGTTTCAGTGCTCATTTCATGAGCACTTTCTTCAGTGACGACCATATTGTTAAGCCAATAACCAATAACGCTAAAGGAAAGGGACACCCTAATATTTTACTTAACTATTATAAAAGTAACCCTACCAACTAAATATTCAGAACAATTTATGTTTAAATCGGATTTGTAGTTTTCTAGTAAACAGGGTATTAAAGTTGTTTTCAAGACTTTTGAAAATTGCCATCTTGTTCTCATGGTAGTTGTGACGTCAAATACCGTTCTATTGGTTAAGCGAATCCGCTAATATGATTGGCTAATAACGCGACATGCGGTCATGCAGGACGGCGATGACACGGTATGAGCATGCACTGGCTTGGTAAACAAACCTTCGATCGATCTTTTCTTCTGCAAGCCATTTCGTAAATCTCTCAGCTATTGTTAATCTATTGTTACTTTTATTGCTAGGGGAATTAACTGGCAAACCTTCCAAGCGGAGGTTGTTGGTTGACGATGCAGTGCCTACTTTATTTTCGTTCAACACGAGTTCTAGGCCTAGTAATTCTTGTAGTAGTAGTAGCGGTACCGCAGCGACAACAAGGACAACGAAAGAGAAGAATGTTGTCTTTTTTCCTCACGACGCAAACTAACTCTCTTTCTGTATATTCTGGTTCCAAATTTTCCGCATTATAAAAACTCCAAGCCATATTCCGAAAATATTAGGTATGTTAGGCTATTTAATTGATTTTATTTATGGTTATCCTATCCCGCACTACCGTATTAAAATACTGTACTAAAGACGATGAACGTTTTGATTTGCTTGAATGCGACACATAATTGCTCTTAACCTGTCAAAATGGCGCTGTTCAATTTGCGTCATGTTGTCGTTTAAAAGTCTATTTTTTAACTACCGTAAATTGCTTACTATTGTACCTTGAACCATGGTAATCATGTTTTTATTACATTTATCTATAAGCACAGTGGCACATTTAGCCCATGGTGTTCCTTTCCTTTAATAATATGGTCGTCACTCTGAAGAAAATGCTCGTGAAATGACAACTGAAACTGTCAGTCAGGTTAGTAACTAATTTTGGTTTGTCAAAATTGATTTTTAAAATAAATTTTAATTACATTAAAACTTAAAAAGTCGATCCATCAATCAAATGTGCAGATTTTATCAATGGTGATCTACAACATGACACTGTAATGTGAGCTGTAACCTTTTTTTGTAGTAGCCAACCAGATACAAGAATCACTACACCATCAAATAGTAGTAGGACGTCAATAAAATAGAAAATCAGGCAAAATTAAAAATTAGTGCTTTCTGTTTGCTAATCTACTAAATCTAGTAAAAGCAAAGATAGCGGCACAACATAGATAACTGTTTCCAAGCTCCTATCTTATAACACTACGCACCTTGTAAAATCTATAGACGCCATTCAGGGGGGGACACATGAACATAGGTTATAGCGCCTTCTATTTTGATTTATAATGGAAATGGTTTAAATTTTGCGGTTCGCATCGAAGTATCCGTAATTAACCATCTTGAGGGTTGATTCATGGAAAAGGGAAAAAATTATGTAAACAAAGTAAAATAAAAGATTCTTTTGGATCTGGACACTTTTTGATTAATTATGTGTGTTTACATTGACATGCTTGGTTATACAACTTCGTTTTTTGATCAAAACATTGTATGATATTGCCTTGACAACAACTTATTCCGGTTCAAATTTGTCAGCCGGAATAGCGTCCATAGATTACAAATGTCTCACGCAGTTACCTATACAATCTTTGGTGAAACAGCCGTTGCCAAGGACTAGGGGTCTAGTAAATCCTTAATTGGTAGTTTTTTTTGTCAACTGTCAGACATTAAACTTTAAATGAATTATTTACCTGTGCTTCACTAACTCCCATTGAATGCCCTGACACTACAGGACTCGCCTTAATAGATGGTGGTGTACCACCAATGCTGCCTGCAGACACTGAATTAACAGGTAATTGGCTTGTCGGTATGCCCATGGATGCTGCAACTGGTTGACTTGATGTTGCCACCACTTGAATAGGTTTTACAGAACCCTGCTGTGAAACTTTCCATTGATTTTGCAACTAAAAATAGAAATATTCAAACAAATATTTGTGAGTAGAATAATAATTTTTATTTCATAGTTATTATTTATCTGAATAAATAAAATAAAAGTGGTGGTAAACCACAGAATAGAGAAAAAAAATATTCCTATGCAATGAAACAATTTTGAAGCTAAGGATTGCATGGATTTACTAAAGTTGAATTTAGCTTAAATTAGGTATAGTAAAAACTTTTAGTGCATTCAATTGTTACCTTTTCCTGTTCTCCAAGTGCCCGTCTGTGTAATTCTTTCAACTTTATTAAATCTTGTTCCTGCTTTCCTGAAATCGGACCACTTTCCAAGATCTATTTAAAGGCAACAACTTAATTAATAAAACTTAAATCCACTCTAGTTTATTTGATGTTCCTCGTCCTAAGACTGAACTTAAAAACGTAGCTTTGTATATAGAGCTCAACCTTACTTAATATCTCCCGTCCTTTATTCGGAAATCTACTGTAGGAAATTTTAAGACAAATTTTAAATCTTATTAGATTCAAATCCTAAATAAAGTAGTAACTAGTTTTCTGACCTGTCTCTCTTTTTGAATTGTGCTTGTATTTAAAAAAGTACAGTACTTTATCATGTTAAACCTCTGTGTATTATATTGAATTCTTGTACCTGTATTATGTTTTAATATTTGATTTATTGAATTTTACGAAATCTGAAAATGTTATCACAATTTTTATATTTATAGTAGTTTTTATTTATCCGCTTGGTATACCAAGCGGATAACTCCTTGTTATTGTATGAGATCAACATTTTTGGTTATCCGCAACTTTAAGTTGCGGATAACCCCTTGTTATTGTAAAAATCTTTTTTTTTTTCATCTTTATTCTTCTTTCTTTCCCGGATTTTTGTGCGCAGCATATCCCCTATTGCTTGTTACTATATCATATATATAACTTTTTCATCATATGGACATTTACCTGAAGTTGTGCACCTCCATATTTTGAATGACGTCAGAGTTGCGCAACGTGACTTACGCGCGATTTTATGAATTTCAATGATTGGTCATAGATTATAAACCAAAAGTCATTTTGTTTTGACACTTAGTGAAAATTTAAGTCATATCAAGGGCAAACTTTCTATGGATTAAAAATGACATGTTTCACAAGAAGTTAAGCGCGCACGCGCATTTAAAGTTTCAAAATGCGCAAAATTAATTTCTAATCAACTTTCTACGCTGATCATGACATTTTGAGCATGTCAAAAATTCCCGCGCGCGCAAACAAATTTACGCGTATGGTGCGCACGGAGCATGAAAATCATGTTTTTTCTCTTGAATTATGATTTTCCAGCCTTTCCTAGTCATTTTAAAAAAGATTGACATCATTTCAAATTAAAATGACGTCATACGAACACGTTGATTTAGACAATTTGCGCGCATTTTTGTTGAAAAAGTTACAAAATAATGTCAAATTTATGCCTACTTTGAATCTATTATAGCTCCTCAGGATCAACCGTTACCCCCAATTTTTTAAATTTAATATATAAGCAGATATGTTGTAGATATGAATTCATGCAGAATCTTTACCCCTCGGATGTTATGACGTCATCGTATGGCCACACGAATGTAAAATATTGGATTTTTGACTGTTTCGTTATTGCTCATTACATTAAATAGAGCGCATATCGCTTATACGTATTCCATTTCCTCATATATTTTAATACTGTCTAGGTCAATCAACTATCTTTCGCATGAGTTAAAAATATTTTAATTTTTATGACGTCATCATGTCTAAAAATGTAAATAATGTGGGTCACTTATTTTTATCTTTACAGTAAATTTCAATCGGTTATAGCTCGTCAGAATTATAAGTGATAATCATGATTAAAACGTTTTCTGGAAGCTATTGGATTGTAGATACGAATTCATGTGAATATTTTGCCAATCAGATGTTGTGATGTCATCATATGGCCAGTTAAATTCAAAAAGTCATATTTCATCTCTTGCGTAAAAGTTCATTGCGTTTAAACGAGAGCGCATCTCACTTTCACGTGCCCAAAATTCTTAAAATTTGTATTAATGTAATTATTTAGATAATTATCTTCTAAAATTGTTATCTTTATATGCCAATTTGATAACGTCATTGTGTTAATAATTGGATTTAAAAGATGGGTCTCGTAATTTCGTCTATTCTACACTGTATATAACATACAGTGTATTCTGTAAACACTGTAATATGCTGTATGCTACAAAATAGGTACAATTCAGCACTGTAAACATTCTTAATTCATGTCATAGGATGGTATAATAATTGTCGAAGTTTATATAGTTTAAAGTATGTGCATGTTGCGTTTGCGCGGATAACCCGAACTCGTCAAAGTGACGAGTTCAAATCTAGTTTTTCTGTATTATTCTTCTTTCCTTCCTTCCTTTTTGTGAGTCGCGTTTCTCTAAAATGTGTAAACATAACATTTCATAATTTTGACAACATATGGGCATTTACGTGAAGTTGTGCACCTCCTATTTTTGAATGACGTCATAGTTGCGCAACGTGACTTACGCGCAATTTTATGAATTTCAATGATTGATCATAGATTAAAAACCAAAAGTCATTTAGTATTGACACTTTGACAAAATTTAAGTCATATCAGGGGCAAACTTTCTACGGATTAAAAATGGCATGTTTCACAAGAAGTTACGCGCGCACGCGCATTTAAAATTTCAAAATGCGCAAAATTAATTTCTAATCAACTTTTTACGCGTTTCATGTCATTTTGAGCATGTCAAAAATTCCCACGGGCGCGCAATTTTTTACGCACGCGGTGCGCACGTAGCGAAAAAACATATTTTTTTCTCTTGAATTATATTTTTCAAGCCTTTCCTAGTAATTTTGAAAACAATTTAGAACTTTTCCAGTTTAAATAACGCCATACGAACACGTTGAATTAGACAATTTGTGCGCGTTTTTTATGAAAAAGCTTAAAAAATCATCAAAATAATGTCTTTTTTTAAACAGTCATAGTTTCTAAAGTAAACCGTGAACCGTTTATTTTTATTACAAAATCTAGAAGTTGATGAGTTGCAGATGTCGGATCATGCATCAATAAGGCTAAAAAAACATTGTGACGTAATCGTATGGCCACACGAATGTAAAATATAGGATTTTTGTCTGTTTCGTTATTGCTCATCACATTCAATGGAGCGCATCACGCTTATCTGTATTCCTTTTTCTCCTATATTTATATATTGTCTAGGTCAATCAACTTTCTTTAGCATGAGATAAAAATATTTAAATTTTTATAACGTCATCATGCCTAAAAATTTTAATTACGTGGGTCATTAATTTCATCTTTACAGTAAATTTTAATCTGTAATAGCTCGTAAGAATAAAATGTGATAATCACGATTAAAACATTTTCTGGTGATTATCACATTTTCTGGAAGCTATAGGATTGTAGATACGAATTCATGTAAACATTTTGCCAATCGGATGTTGTGACGTCATCATATTGCCAGTTGAATAAAAAAAGTCGTATTTTCATATTTTGCGTAATAGTTCATCACATTTAAATGTGCGCGCACCAACATTTTACGTATTCAAATTTCTTCTACACGTTAATATGTTGTTGCTAAGATAATTTTCTTCAGAAATTGCTATCGTTGTGTTGTTTTTTTTATGACGTCGTCATGTTAAATATTTGAATTAAAGGCAGGTCCCATAATTCAGTTAATATGTCATATAATATACAGTAGTACAATGTACACCAGCATAGTCTCTGATGTGAGCAAATTGTTGTTTGCCGCCCTCTGTATCATGTAGAATTAATGTCTCCTTTTATACACAGTGTACTGTATAATTATAATACGTTAAAAACTATAATAAGAGGTGGTCCTGTATTTTCGTGCACGTGGCATCTGTCGTGCGGATAACTAACTCGTCAAAGTGACGAGTTTCATGTCTAGTTTATAATTAATTTTTTATGATAATGTATTTTTGTATTGTTTGTATTGTATTGTTTGTATTGTATTGTCGAGGGCCACAATGATCAGCTTTGCTGGATGGGCTACCCTTATGAAACATGGTTCAATAACAAATTAAAATAGTAGGAATAGTAAAAGGATGATGAAACTAACAGACCCATTAAAATTGTCTTAGTGGACAAAAAAAAGAGAAGTAAAAAGAATAAACATACAAAGGAGGAAGAAACAGAAAAAAGAGCGAAAGTATACATGACACACACACATCACTGTATTTACCTCAATCTGTTTTTCAATCTCTTTGATTGTTTCCAGTAGTGTTTTACGTGGCGCTTGTGCAGGTCTTATAACTGGACTACCTATAGCTTGTGTTAGAGAAAGTTGTGGTTGTTGGTTTGCCATTATGATAACCAAAGAAATGCTATTAAAATATCTGTAAAATAAGGTAGTACTAAACATTTATTATTAGAAAATTAGGGAAAAATAATTTCGATGCCCAGATTTGGGCCGAGAAACATTGGTGAAGCACTGCTGGGCTTGAGAATTTTTTTTAAAAACAAACATTGCCAAGACTTGAATGATGACATTTTTGTATTCATCCTCAAATTAAGGATTTGGATAAGGTCTTCTGTGTACCAATGTCAGCCGTAGTGTAGTGGCTAACATGAACAACACATCTGTTTATAAATTTGTTGGTTGTTTCGAATGTTGTTCCTTCATATCGAATAGTTAAAATTTTTCAACAGCCTCAATTATGACATGGACGTGGTAAAATAAATATAAAACTGTTGATCCATACACTGTGACAGCCTGTCACGTGACAGATTCAAAAGTAACTAGGCCTATGCCAAATATGATAAAAAGCGTATCTAGCGGCCCCTTCTTCATACAAAATACCAGATGTTGATTTTAATTTTATTATCGCGACCGATTTCAAGCGCAAACGCTTTCATCTGACACCTAGCTAGTAGGAGAGAGGGCCTAGGCCTACTAGCTAGAGAGTAGGCCTCTACCTACTAAAACTAGGCTATAGCTAGACTTGGTCCTACTAGCTACTACCAGCTAGGGCTAGGCACGCTAGGAAAGGTAGGCCTCTAGCTAGACTAGCTAGCTAGGCTAGCCTCCTAGGCCCTACCCTAGCTATATATTATAGGCTAGGCTAGGCCTAGCTAACTAGGCCTAGGCTAGCTAGCTAGCTAGGCTAGGCCTAGGCCTACCTAGTAGGCCTAGGTAGAGTCTAGCTAGCTAGGCCTAGGCCCTAGCCTAGGTAGGCTAGCCAAAAGAGGACTTCCTTAGTTTTACATGAAAAAAATAATAATAATAATAACACCTGTAACCTAAATTACTGAAATTACAGCATACTGAAAACAAATTTGAATGATATATATCTGTTCTGTTCTGTATTTTTGTCTCCCCTACTACTTACTAATGACGAATGTACTTCTCGACGACGAGCGAGTAGCAAAGATTATATAGCGGCGCTATACACAGAGCCATAATGGTTCTGGCTATACAATCTTTGCTAGAAATAAAATAAAATACACCTAACACTTGGAAGTGACTATCATGTGTTCAGTAAAGAAACCCATCTAATACTTGATAAATTTTGCAAAATATATGCCAAAAGAGCATGGAAAAAGCGCTCCGAAATTAAAAAATAAAATACACCTAACACTTGGAAGTGACTATCATGTGTTCAGTAAAGAAACCCATCTAATACTTGATAAATAGATCTAGAGATTGTACCCGATTTCCATTCTGTATTGCAGAGTAAGACTTGTATAGTGTAAATTTCTGATGTTGTTGTTTTTTTTTTTACTGTATCAGTTGATTTTATGTTTAACTTTATAATGTAATTTGTTAATTTTGCAAATGTAATTTCTGTTCATTTTAGGCCTTTTATTTATATCTGTATTTTGTATCATCATTGTAAACAACACTTAACTGCTGCATGGAGACTTTAAATTTATATTTACAAAACTTTAAAAACACAATTAAATCAGGAGGTAAAATGGTTAATAAAACACTAAAAATAAGATTAAATATTAAAATTAGGAAAATCGAAATAATAATAAAAATAATACCACTTTAACTAAATAACAAATAAAGATCATAATTCATAACATAATTAAATGATATACAGTATTAACAAGAACATAAATAATTAAATAATAATAAACAATATAATATTTAAATTAAATGACATTTTTAATAATAGGTCTAATAATATTTTCTTTAAAATTAACATATTAATAACATTGATAATAATACTAATAATAAATAATAGTAAGTATTGTACTTTTTGCTCTTTAGTTTCTTTTTATACAATTCGTTTCCTTTCATTTAAATGTTTTTTCTTTTATTTTCTCTTTATACTTTTATTTAGCCTTCTGGCTAACTTAATGTATGTAATGTATGTAAGAACGCACCGTCCAGAAGAACGTGTGCCGCCGATTTAAAGGCGTATGTTCAATAAAGTTATTGTTATTGTTTGTACAGTAGTAGCAAAGATCTTATATACTAAAGATAGGACACTCTCGGAATTTTACGTGAGATTTATGTAACGCACATGGAGCTCATTTTATAGGGCGCCCTCTCGCTCAAACGAGTAGATTTATGGATCAGGTATGTCTACTGTATTGTAACTGAATACTCCATTTTTTTCATCACAATAATTGCGGTAATGTGCGATTAAATTATAATAAATTATTTCCTGTACTTTGTATATCTCTATTTGTTTTAATTACTGAATATTGTTGTTATTATTGAATGTTTATCATCATCCTCAAAATCATCATATAGGAGTAATCATCACTCACATCACTACTACTTATTTATGCTTTATACTTATCCCTCTGGTATTAACAATACTAAGCGCATCGTATTCCGTTTTGTTCTTGATATGTTCTTCCTTTTCATCCAGCAGCAAAACAGTACAGATTAGGAAAATATAGTTGTCAAATAGTGTGTTATAAACAATTAAAAAAGAACAAGAAGTCACTTTTTGAAAATCACTACTTCGACTATTATTTTTATTGCAGTAATTTTTAGGAATATATTTATAAACAATCATAGGCTTAAGCCTACAGTCATGACATGAAACAGATTATGATAGTCAATTCTGGTACAATTCATACTAGGACTACTGCATTGTGTACCCATCATTCGCCATGACATTGATCATTTGTTATTATAATTTATTTAAAACCTGAGATAGCAATTAGTTATGTTATAGTAGTCTCAGTTTAAAATTAACTCAATAACTATTGCAAAATGATGCACGGGCCACCCAGAGGAAATATAAAAAATGTAGAAACATTGAAATAAAATCATCATATTTACAATTATTCAATCATCATACCAGACCGTCGTAATGATCATCATTTCTAGCCGATAATGCACAGACCGAGGCGCGTACAGACCTCCTACAACTTTATGGCATACCTCATAAATGTGATACTTTAATTAATTTTTCACTCTTCTTCTTATCACTGATTATGTCTCTGTTGAAGAATTTAACAGCATAGAATATGCGTAGGTTTACGTACGTTTCAATTAGCAATGTTTCAATTGCTGGTGAACAAACATTCAACTTCATAAAATGTGTTAGGAACTAGCTGCTTTAGGTCTTCCAGTTTTCGATTGATTTCTCGCATCGCACTGTTACAGATATCCCAATTGTGCTTTACACTTGCTTTCTTGACGACGTAACCGGCTACATATTCTAAAGTATTTAGCGGAGTCATCTCAAAGTCTTCTAAGCAGCAGTCGTCGTCAGTGGTGGCATCGTTGTCTTCTTGATCGGCAACATGCGATGATGATGATGATGATGATTGGGCCATCATTATTGCATCAATTCCATCTAGCTGTCGATCAGTGTCTGTAAATTAATAATTGTCTAGTGAGTTTTTGCTTTATCATAATTAACGTTTACGTAATTATAGGACGTCTACGTGCATGCTAATTGATTTTCAAATTGGTTAGGGCCTAAAATCAAATACTTAAGCCTAACCTAAAACCACTAACTAACTAACGGTTGAATTTCATAAATATTACTGTAAGTATTTATAAGATTCAATTAAAAATTGTTCGTTAGGGCTACTCAACGGATAAGTAATATAACCAGGGAACAATAAAAATAGTGTAATTTCACTGTTATTATAACTAATCATAGAACAATAAAAATAGTGTAATTTCACTGTTATTATAACTAATCATAATGTCCTAGCCTAATAATGAATTATTTCATGCGTTAATATACTGTAATGTATGTAACGGTTAGTTAAATTAAACGAAATAAAATAACCATGAGACAGAAAGCAAATATTTACCATGAGACGGAAAGCATGAAATAATCAAGATCACAATTTGTTTTATTAAGTATTATTATTATTATTATTATTTGTATAATGTAAAAAGAGGGACTAGGCCTACAGCGACATGCCAATTGGGCTTCTTGTAGTCAGCACGGCCTATTCTTTACCATTGCCGCGTACTACCCTACGCCCGGTAAATTAAGTATTGTTTTTATGATACAAATTAGTATAAAATACATGTTATTAATAGGATAAAATGTTAAATTTCATTAACATTTATTTGTTTTACCAGAAACAAGTTAAATATAGGAATATTATTAAACTATCCTTCGTGAAAACGCGTAAAGAAATGATGGACAATTATTACAAGAATCTTTAAACAATGCACTGCAGTGGAGTAAAGAATGGATGTTAGCTTTTAATAAAAGCAAATGTAGGGTGATGCACTTCGGACATTCAAATGTTCATTTTAAATACCAAATAGATGAAGTTGAACTGGAAACAGTTGAGAAAATAAAGAACCTAGGAGTACTAATTACTAATGACTGTAAACCAAGCCAACACTGCGCCAAAGTATCTCAGCGGGCCATGAACTGTTTAAGAAGCATCAGAAGGACTTTCGTATATTATTATGGATAAGGATTGTTTTAACGTCATCTAAAAGCATTATGTACGCCCACATCTCGAATGTTGTGTTCAAGTATGGAATCCGTATCTTCAAAAGGACATAAATGTAATTGAAAGAGTACAACGTCGTGCGACTAAATTAGTTCCATGTATCCGTTCATATTCATAATTATGAAGATCGACTAAAGCTTCTTGGCCTAACAACCTTGTACGACAGAAGAATTCGAGGTGACCTGATTGAAGCATATAAAATTGTTAAAGATTTCGAGGGTGTAGCCAAGGATGACTTTTTCCAAATGAGAAGTAAAATTAGCCGAATTACTTGAGGACATCACCTGAGATTTTTCAAGCCTATTTTCCATAAAGGATTGAACTGTAGAAGACATACCTTCTCGCAACGAGTAATAAACCATTGGAACAGTTTACCAGCTGACGTTGTTAATTCTGAGACCACTAACACCTTCAAGAATCGCATCGACACAATGTAGTTGATATGGGGTTAAAAAGGCATTCGCCTAAATTTTCCCATTATAACTAAACTAAACTAAACTAAACACCAACACGCCCGGTCACGCTATCGTAGCGCCCGGTTGATAAAGCGAACTGTTTATACGGCAGTTTTTACTAAATAAATTGCATACAACGAACAATTAAATATTAAAATCGCGGATTACTCATTCTTGTGATATATATTCTTTGGTAAAGATCTATAGCGCCACGAAGTCTATCTTTGGTAGTAGTAATTACCTACAAAGAATAAATACAGGCAAAGAATATATATCACAAGAATGAGTAATTCGCGATTTTCCCTGTAACAGTAATATTGTCCATGTGGTAGGGCGCCGCCATAAGTGTGGATGTATCTGGGATGTATACAACTTTTTGTGACGGTTTCACTCCTAATCAAAGGCTGGACCACCGGTAGTATTTTCATGATAAAAAATGTTATCAACTACATGCCAACATGTTAAATACTATTTGGATATTTAGTTGTTCGTTTTATGCAATTTATTTAGTAAAAACTGCCGTATAAACAGTTTGCTTTATCAACCGGGCGCTACGATAGCGTGACCGGGCGTGTTTCTGTTTTCACGAAGGATAGTTTAATATTCCTATATTTAACTTGTTTCTGGTAAAACAAATAAATGTTAATGAAATTTAACATTTTATCAATCCTATTAATAACATGTATTTTATACTTATTTATATCATATAAAAACAATACTTAATTTACCGGGCGTAGAGAGTACGCGGCAATGGTAAAGAATAGGCCGTGCTGAGTAACGATTCGTTGATTTTTGGTGTTGCTGTGTTAGACCTTTTTTATGAACTAATTTAGCATGTTAGTAAATAATTGTCTGTAAAAGTGAATGTACACTAGTTTGTTAATAAATATGTATTATAACATAGTTTACAATTGCAAAATATATTATCATAATTCTATTTAATGTGACATATATCTTATCTTAGTCTTATTTAGTATGTATACATCCGCCCTTATGAGGGCGGGCATCACTTTCTGGAGCTCTTTGTTATCAAAGAATATGGTATAATCAAAAGAGAATGAGCAATCCGTGGTTTGCAATGTAACAGTAACAGTAATATTATCCATGCGGTAGGGCGCCGCCATAAGTCAGGATGTATACAACTTTGTGTGACGGTCGAGCCACATTCTAATCTAAGCCTGGACCACCGGTAGTGTTTTTATGATAAAAAATGTTATTTACTACATGCCAACATCATATTAAATGCTGTTTTTATATTTAATTGTTCGTTTCATGCAATTTATTTAGTAAAAAATCAGGGCGCCCAGAAAATGTATTCATGTGAAAAGCCACAAAGGTTTCATGGGCTGATTATGTAGATATAATGGCCACATATTCAATACTCAATAATATTGCTGCCGGGTCGCGATTTTTTTTTTCGTACATAAGTTGGGGACCCCCTCATGAAACGTCACAAAATAAACATGAATCAGTTCAATTTTCTTGTTCCGTGTGCACCCAAGCGTATAGCAACAAGAAGTGATTACAGCTGTAGTTTACACAAGTGCGGTACGATTCTAGGCCTATCTCCGCTGTGGTTGCCGCGTGCGATTTCATAATAGAATAGCGGCGTTTTGTGTGGATTGTCGAAATAATCAGCCTTTAGTTTATGGTGTGTTTAATATAATTTATTACTAAAGAATTACGTGTTAAAATTATAGTTTCTATTGATACTATTAGGCCTAATTACTATTCTCTAAACCCATGTCTATTCTAGTAGTAGCTGTGTTGGTGTGTGTGACGTGTGTGTGTTAGAGTCAGCAAAATTAAACAATAAACATTACACCAAAATACATTTTTTATTCTCGTGGGTCTAATAGTCCAGGAGCTTATGTCGAAAAAAAGGCACTTGTAGGCTTTTGATGTTAATTGTCGGCACCAACGTTTTTCTGACTCAGAATTTTTTGCTGAACAAGAAATACTTTGGTGCCATTTTTTTCGACCATGGCAAGTGGCCGCCATTTTGATTTTCAAGATGGCGGACTAACTTTAACAAAAATGATCGCGACTGGTATCATTGGAAAGGGAATTAAATACTGATCATTTATTTCCATTACACCCATACCCCAAAATGCATAGCAACAGAGATAATTGCAATTACATTATGTCATGTGACCAAAATGAGGTCAAAGGTCAAATTTCGACAACTTATAAATACCATTGTGTTTGGTATCAACGGAAAGCTTTTTTTATACTTAGTACAGCTGTACATATAGTTTTTACATTCATCACACCATTTTCTAGAAAGTTTAAATTTTGTATATAAATAATATAGCTATACACCTTATTTCAAGTTTAAAATAAGTTAGTTTATTACTGTAACAATGTGTTAAAGCCCTACGACCTAAGTGTTTTCGACCTAATTTAAGGTCACAAACTACATTTTATGTAAAAATAAATACTATATGATCCTATTTCGATAACTTTTTTCGTCTTTAAACTGTTCAAAATGTGAAAAATAAGTTGATTCTAATAATAATAATTTAATCGGCCCGCTAAATCCCACAAGGCATTGATATTTTCGTGTTGATATGGATGCACGGCCAGTTTCGGTCGGTGATCGTCAAAACAAATAAGAGAACCATAACTTTTTGGCGAAAATACCAGGTCTGCCCCAATTTGTATTAACGGATTCTGCCAAAAAAGGAAAGAAAATTATTTCAGCAATGAGACAACGTCATGATAAGCATATAGCAAGCGTACGATGTTCGTACGTTACCGTTATCTTTTAATCTTAATTAACCTTAGAACGTACATTTAAGACAAGACATGACCTGGTTTATTGTTTTTAAAATTATATATATACATTATTTTTACAAAACGACAACAATTGCAGGTTTTGGGGATTTAACATACAAAATGACTATCAGATGTATTGTATAAATGAAGCCTATATAGTATGCCACCATGTATAGTCAGGGGCGGACACAGGGTGTTGCAACACCCTTAATTTCATACTAAATGTTTTTTGCCATTTCATTATATATAAGAGCCTATATGTAAATTGACAGACCGCAGCGTACAATTGACCAGCAGTCAACAATACCGCGCACATATTACAGTATGTAGATAATTATGTTTGTGAACATGCTCAGAATGTATTTCTGACTGTTTTGTAGAATGCTTGTGCATCATGCGAAGGTACTGTATATCTTCATTTCCCATGCCCGTAATATTGGACCAAAATTCCGTTATAATTATGGACGTTCCGAACTTTGAAATAACAGTGTTAAAATTGCTTCTTTCTGCAAATTTCGATTTTTTCTTTTCTGGAGTGTGGTTTAAGTAACACTGTTGTACAGTTTATAGTAGATAAATGAAATTTATTTTTGGAAATTGTAGTTTTACTGACTTATTTAGCATTTATTTCAAAATATTTTTTATCTAACTTGTTTTATCCTATAGTCGCGTAGTGTGTGTTACCGGTGGAAAAAATATGTGGTATACGATCAGTATTGCTGTTTGCTACTGTAGCCCGATATCGAGTGTCATTTCCGGCGGTGAACTAGAGCTGCCATTTATCGTGAATTTTACGTGTGAGAGTACCATGCTAGGGGTGTCATTTAACCATGGGGGCCTGTGGCGCATATGCTCAGTACCGACAGCCCTGGATTCTTGGGCAACCCAATTCAAAGGGTCCTGCTACCGCCCCTAATAGTACTTCAGAACTACCAGTGGATATATAAAATATACCAAGATAATAACATTATCTTTCAATTCAAGATAATAACATTTCCATATCTGACGTGACCATGTCCAAACTGACATTCAATATTGTGTATTGGGTACACTTAGCTAACCTAGTCAAATTTCAACATCGCTTTCCTCTGAATCAGAGGCGGTAGATGGGTCAGTGTTTTCACATATTAATTTAATTTTGTTAAACTATATCGGGCTATAGTAGCAAACAGCAATACTGATCGTATACCGCATATTTTTTCTGCCGGTAACACACACTACGCGACTATGGAATAAAAAAAAGTTAGATAAAAATATTTTGGAAAAAATGCTAAATAAGTCAATAAAACCACAATTTCCAAAAATAAATTTCATTTAATTCCCTATAAACTGTACAACAGTGTTGCTTAAACCACACTCCAGAAAAAAAAAATCAAAATTTGCAGAAAAAAGCAATTTTATTTTATTTATTTTTTTTTCACATCCAAACAGCGAAAAATCGCCAATTACAGGATGCATTAAAACTCTTTAGATATAAATATAGAATTAAAAGCACATAAAAATACAAAACATGAAACATACAAAATGGCAAACTTAAATCGATTTAAGAATTTTAGACCTAAATTTAGACAAAGTGTCAACAAAATATCGATAGTTTTATCCTTATAGAAATTGAATTAAAAAGCTCTGATAATCTTTGAATGAAACAATTTTTGGCAAGAGAAAATAAGTCGATGTTGCGAGAGTTTGGTCGACTAATTTTGAGAGAAAAAAATAATAAAATATTGCATTTAAAAAGGGAGTTGAAGCATTAACACTGTTATTTCAAAGTTGGGAACGTCCATAATTATTACGGAATTTTGGCCCAATATTACGGACATGGGAAATGAAGATATACCTTCGCATGATGCACAAGCAATCTAAACAGTCAGAAATTCATTCTGAGCATGTTCACAAACATAATTATCTACATAATTATATATCTGTGCGCGGTATTGTTGACTGCTGGTTAATTGTACGCTGCGGTCTGTCAATTTACATATAAAAAGTTTATGGTTCTCTTATTTGTTTTCATGATGGCCGACCGAAACTGGTCGTGCATCCATATCAACATGAAAATATCAACATGAAAATATCAATCCTCGCACGATGCCTTGTGGGATTTACATCGGGCCGATTAAATTATTAGGATCAACATATTTTTCACATTTTGAACAGTTTAAAAACGATAAAAGTTATCGAAATAGGATCATATAGTATTTATTTTTACATAAAATGTAGTTTGTGACCTTAAATTAGGTCGAAAAAACATAGGTTGTAAGGCTTAACATATCGTTACAGTAATAAACTCACTTATTTTAAACTTGAAATAAGTTGTTAGCTATATTATTTATAGACAAAATTTAAAATTTCTAGAAAATGGTGTGATGAATGTAAAAACTATATGTACAGCTGTACTAAGTATAAAAAAAAGCTTTCCGGCGATACCAAACACAATGGTATTCATAAGTGGTCGAAATTTGACCTTTGACCTCATTTTGATCACATGACATAATGTAATTGCAATTATCTTTGTTGCTATGCATTTTGGGGTATGGGTGTAATGGCAATAAATGATCAGTATTGTATTCCCTTTCCAACGATACCACACATGATCAGTTTTGTTAAAGTTAGTCCGCCATCTTGAAAATCAAAATGGCGGCCACTTGCCATGGTCGAAAAAAATGGCACCAAAGTTTTTCTTGTTCAGAGGAAAATTCTGAGTCAGAAAAACGTTGGTGCCGACAATTAACATCAAAAGCCTACAAAATGACATAAGCCCCTGGACTATAACCTTCCCATCTCATGTGTTCATATACGCGCAGTTACTTTGATTACATGCATATTGTTTGATAATAAAATAGCAGAATTAAAAAAATACAGTACACAAATTATACACATTCTTTATTCTTGTGGGTCTAAGCTTTCTTTGGGCTATGTCCAATGAATTACTACTTAGTGTAATGTCTTGCCTAGCAGTCGATTAGCCTCGACTCGACACATTTTGCATAGTGGTGTGTGTGTGTGTGAAGAAGAGTGCGCGAAGGCAATCACGTGAATTGACTTAGAATCCTAGGCCTACTCAGTTCACTATAATATCTCTATGGCCTACTGTAAAAGTATCGTATCGCAGTTGTGTAATCACTTCTTGTTGCTATACGCTTCTTGGGTGCACACGGAACAAGAAAATTTTACTGATGAATTATTCATGTTTATTTTGTGACGTTTCATGAGGGGGTCCCCAACTTATGTACGAAAAAAAAAATCGCTGCCGGGTCATATCCTGTGAAATTACTCTGGGAACACCAAATGAGGTGGGGAGGGTAAAAATGGATTTAATCATGTGAAAAGCCACACGGATAAAAGTTGCTGGACATCTCCCATGTGTAGGCCTATACAATGTTAAAACAGCAAAGACAGCAACTTTATCCTGTAAGTTGCCCCAGACAGTAGCCCCAAGTGACCACTCAAAAATTGTGTTATTCATGTCAAGAGCCACACGTCTAATTCCTTTTGCATTGTTACTGTTACTGCACAAAAATACCCTTGGCAGCAACTTTATCCAGGGGTCCCCAACTTATGCACGAAGGGAAATATCACTGCCGGACGGTACCGGGCCCTGTCGGGCAAAGATTAGTTAGGTCTGTCGCAAATGTTGGGACCCCCAAAACGTGCCGACATAAAGATACAAAATCATGTAGTTGTAGTGTATAAAGGGAGGAGCGCATGCTTTTATCCTCAATATCCACTCCTGAATTACTACATTTATTCGAATAAATAAATAAATATTTAAATAAACTCCCCCTCGAATAAACTCACCCCAACATAAATTTGGAATAAACGACCCCCTTCTCCTCTCAAATTAAGGCTCCGCTACATGCATTATATACACAATTATGTATTACACAACACATACCGTACGGTACAATTTTAATTGTAGCAGAATTCATTGACTGCCAATTTATGTTGATACCATTTTTTTACTTTTTATATTAATGGTACATTGTACTAGGGGTTATTTATTTTATTATCCATTATTACCATATTACACATCCAAAAAAATAACGCCTCCCCGAATAAACGCCTTCCTTGAATTAAATCCCCCTTAAAACTCTCCCTGTTTTAAATACGGTAATTAATTTTTCTTTTTCTTAAAAAAATTGAAAAAAACGTCAGCTACGTCTATTATTTAACTTGCTGAATCCGGATTCAAATTATATTAAATATTGATGGCAAATGTAATTAACGTAAATGTATGTCAATCGTTAAAACAAAATAGAAATCTAACTGGTAAGGATATAAATATTTATTTGTGCAGCAACAGCATACTCATTTGCTGATTGGATATCCTTGATTCTACCATGCCAAACCCCTGATTGGATAACGACGCGTAGTAGTGATAAATATTCAGAATAATGAGTCATAAATGTATAAATTAAATGAATAAAATTGCCCTACAATTGGTTTCTATAACGTTTTGGTTTAATTTACGAACAATAATTGTTTCCCTTTCTACCATTACACGCAAATTTAAGTATCCCGTGGACTTCTCTATTGAATATGAATTCTACGGTAAGTGGAAACAATTTTCTTATTAAGACGTCCAATTAGCAAACACTTTTTGAATGAGTTTATATTTTTATTCTTTTTATTACACAAATAATTATTCAACATAATTGAAATAGTATAAAGCCTGGTCTACACTATCAAACTTTTGTGACAAATATGATGATGATGATGTGCCCATATATGGAAATGATCTCTACCGTAATTCATGAGCGATTTGTAAAAACAATAATGTCATACATATGCTCACACAATACAGCTTAATGTTTAAATATTATAAAAGATAGCTAATGTATTTGTTTTTGGAAGATTGCGTATATATTATTGTTAAAATGACCCTTTCTTTTCTTTTGCTATAGAATTTCGTACGATAAAACAAACAAAACGAAAGTCTCTGATAAACCAATAACGTAACTTGATTCGGTTAGAAATGTTTAAATATCCTAGGCTTGCATAGCTAATATATAGGCCTATTTGTTAAACTTTAAAGAAGGAAGCATAGGTCACGTATTATTGTTAACATTACAAGCTTTTCTTTTGTTAGAATTGAAATGAATATAGATAGTGTTTTAGAAAAGGCTGGAGAGGTTGGACGTTGCCAGGTGGTTGTGTACACGTTGTACAGTGCGTTAGCATTTACTACAGCATTTAATCATCTTACACAAGTTTTTACCGGCGGCGTGTCTAAGTATTGGTGTAACTTGCCCAACACCACTATCGGCGTCAGCGATAATATATTTATCCCGCCTGACGATCCTACTACCAATGTGGATGAATACCAATGCATGCAATACAGCAACTATGAGAATATAAGTAGTAATACGCCCTTAGAAAGATGTATCAGTGGCTATGAATTTGATCATTCAAGATATACAAGTACCATTCAAGAAGATGTAAGTGATGAAGTATTCTTAACTAATCTGTAGTTCAACTAGTGTATGTAAATATACATTACCCAATTTGAAATAGTAGAAAACTACTTTTTTTTGTTTTGTAATTAAAGAATTTAGTGTCCACAATGCTTGTCTTAAACGGAAATAATAATTTTTTCATTTTTATTTTATTTTATTAATTTTAGCAACATTAAAACAATACATAAACTTTGAGTGTGCCAAGGAGTGGCAAAAGAGGTCAAAGGACCACTGTCGCCATAAGACGTGCCACACCAGCTCAAAGCATAGGCCTACATTAAAACATAAAACAATGTAAATATGTAATATTAATACCATAATTATATACATTAAAGAGGCATAGTGTTTTTAAAGTGGTCCATTAACATGTTTTTAAATTGTACTCAACTTTCGCATACAAAAGCGTCTTTAATATTGACCGGTAGTGAATTCCACAAACGAATAAATCTGGTTGGGATACAATGCTTTCCACTATCAGTTTTGGATGCAAGATGTTTAAAAGTTAGAACATCCAAATGCCTACAATTGATAGTCAACATATTTAAAATAAAACTATTCTGTAATTTATATAATAATTTAAAAACAAAAAACATAAAACGCATTAGTAAAATTCCGCAATTATACAATTAAAGTATCATCAAGTATTTGAAAATATTCAAGAAAAGTTTTAAAAAAACAACACATATGTCAAGTGTAAATAAAATGCTTTCGTTTTTTACAATTTTGAACTACTTTTTATTCTGATTGCCAGTACCATGTAAAAAAAATAGGCCTACTGACATATTATATTTACTGTTGCTATCCTACCAGTAATTTTTTCTGAGATAAAAACACACAACTTAAAGTTTATTACAAATAATAAAGAAAAGATAAAGAAATTTGCTATAAATGTAATCGCCCGTTTTGTTTTCAAGGACTGTGATACGTTCGTAATCGACGTCTTACCCGCCGCTGAAATTCAAAAAAAGAAATCGTACTATAGAAATAATGACCTAAGAAGGTCACGAAAGCTAATTCTAATATTATCTAAGATGTATGATAGTTAAAAAGAAATTAAGTTTAAAATATACAGTATCCAACAAAGTCAATTACGGTACTTGCTTTTGACTAAAACTCTATTCAAATTAGCATAATATTACTGTACTCTCCGAAGCGATATTCATCACGATATATTTTAGTAATATATTATAACTTATTTACATCCAAAGTAAATTTAAACTACAGTCCTATTATTTTTTATAGTCCTAACAAATCCTTCATTCTTGGAAACAATTCAATTTTGCTAAATAAAATCTATAGGCTCTCTCAAATTTGCGTTTATTATATTGCTCTCTTGTTTAGCCCTACTTAAATAATTGTAAAATTGTTTTGACTAATAACAAGGCATCTATAGAAAAATTTCAAAAATTAGTTTTTCAACAAATGTCATTTATTAATGACCCTTCGATAGCTGATTCTCTTTAATCTCATCTTTTTTAATTTAATCACGAGGCCCATAATTTCATAATACTGATAGGCCTAATGCCCAAGAATTACATTTACCCAAACCAAGAGTTACTGCCTTCAAATTCAATCAGATATTCATGACAAAATACGCAAATCTGCTTTGCCAATTTACGCAAATCATGCCAAAATACACAAATTGAGGGCGCTATGCTTTGCCAAAATACACAAATCATGCCAAAATATGCAAATCTGCTTTGCCAAAATACGCAAATCATGCCAGAATACGCAAACTGAGGGCGCTATGCCAAATTACACAAATCATGCCAAAATACGGAAATTGAGGGAGGTGAACACAAATCCTCTGTCCATTTCTCACAACATGTCGTAACATTTTCCTTTTGCAAATGAATCGCTAAACCTCTTTCTATTTTACTCTCAGAAATATCAATAACTGGAATCAGACGAAGTGTACTTACAATTAAGTATACAATATTAGGAATTTAATAAGTTAAAGTATATTGTAAAAATATCTAAATTACATAATATAAAAATAACGCTTAAACAAGAACGACGTTTCGACTCCATCATGGGGTCATTATCAAGTCCAATGAATGAAATTTAAAAAAATAACTAATTAAATAACACAAGCCAAGGGTCAAAAGACCTATTGTCTAACACCTTGTCAAATGAAAAGCTTAGCTTTTTACAGAGTCTCTTTGTTTATTCAGACTAGGTTTTAATTGTCTGATATACAACATTTCATGGATAAGACTGTCAAAATTGTTTTTGCATTTCCTAAGTATACTAAAACATTAATTATTTTTACTTGGATTAACAATCACGTCCTTTAAATGCTGTCCTATTAAGCATCTACTATGTTCAACAATGCGTTGGTAGAGGGTGTCAGCATGTATATCCAACATCTAAATTAGCCTAATTAATAAATTAAACATTCTCCAATTCTAAATCGAACATAACGAAAACGTGGGATGTAATAAAAATAATTAATTAGACAGAAACGTCAAAACAAACTAAAAATGTTACTTGTGATGGTCGACCTTTGGATCAACTTTAAGATAATGCAAATGCATTCAATGATACAAATTGGTCCCTCCCAACAACAACAGCAACACTGGCAACAGCAGCAACAACAACAAAAACGGTACTGACATCAAAAGGATCAGATACCGGGCAATAAGTGGACATCAAAGGAGACATTTTCCAAGGAGACGCACTATCACCGTTACTGTTTGTCTTAATCATGCTGCCACTGACCTTAGTATTACGTGAGAGCTGGTTATAAATTTGAAAAGGGCATGAAACATGTCTTTTGTTCATGGATTATCTAAAATGTTATGGATCTAATAACGACCAACTACACTCACTTGCACAGGTTGTAAGGGTATTTTCACAAGATATTAAAAGTCGTTTGGTCTTGAAAAGTGTGCGGTTTTAGAAATGAAGAGAGTTAGACAGATTGACTATAATGGGTTAGATTTGTTAGATGATGAACATATCAGAGAGGTTGGAGAAGACGGCTACAAATACCTTGGTATATTGCAGCTGGATAAGATTCTGAATGCTAAGATGAAAGACAAGATCACAGCTGAGTATATAAAGGAAGTTAAACAACTATGTAAATCTAAACTAAATGGGGGAAAACATGATAAGTGGCATCAACGTATGGGGTGTTAGTGTGTTACGTTACAGTGTAGGGATAATTGATTGGTCTTTGGAAGAGCTGGGCAACATCGACAGACGAACTAGGAAAGTTATGGCAATGAACGGAAGTATGCATCCAGAAGTAATGTCATGAGACTATATTTACCGAGGAAAGAGGGAGGAAGAGGGCTGATCAGCTTTGAGGACTGTGTAAGGAAAGAGAGTAATTCATTGCATGGTTACCTAAAATACTACAGAGTGGATGCTGCAATTTGCTTTAAAAGAAAAAGTGTTAGATGAAAAAAGAGAATCTTATAGATTATCATCAGAAGAGGTGGAAAGATGAGAAAACCAAGGGCTGGAAAGATAAAGCCCTACTGGAAGCAGTTGAGACATGACCAACTACCCAGAAGAACACTGGAGATAACAGATAAATAATAATAATAATAATAATAAATAAACAATTATACCAAACAATCAATCAATGTACTTCTATCCAACGAAAAGTACGTGATAACCTATAATTAATAATTTGAAAAAAAATTAAGATGCTGGGTTTTACGGGTTATGTCCTAATGTGGTTAAGGCAGTAATGGCAGAAATTTAGCAGACCATTACCATATTTTTAACGTATCATTAGTTAAGGGTATTTTTTCAAGTTAACTAAAACTAGGTAAGGTCACACCCGTTTAAAAATTTGGAGATAAAGTAGACATTAGTAATTACAGACCAATTTGTTTTCTAAATAAGTACGATTTTCTTCACAATGGTCAATATGGTTTTTGTAGTAAATTTTCGTCTTCAATGGCTTTGGTACGGTAGATCCTACTGACAGAAGTGTAAGTAAAAATTAAATGCAATATTAGCGAGTCATATGGTCGAGCGGTTAAGGCAGGGGCGCCGTTTACCGTACCTAAAGAGCCAATAACAACATCGGCAAGGGTTCGAGGCCGACTCGCTCCTAGTTCTGGTGGTGGAACAAGTCTTCTCGGATAAGGACTATAAACCGTAGGTCCAGTGTACACAGTTATAACCTGTGTGTACTTTAAAGAACCCAGTTCATTATTCGAAAAAGAGTAGGGGGTTACCCCGGTGAACTGGTTCACACAATAGCCCCTGTATCAGGGGGATTACCACCTATCTGATAGGACAGTGATTAATTCACTATTGGTAATCCTTGGCCACATTGCCTAAAGACATAAAATAAAATAAAAATAAATAAAATAGGATTTTTTGGATCTATCAAAAGCCTTTGATATGATAAACAAAAACAAAAAATGTATAATGGTGTTACATTGCAATGGTTTAAAAGTTATCTTGAAAGTCGACCCCAGTGTACAAAATATAAATCTTTGCAGTCGGATCTTAAAAATGTAACATGTGGAGTACCACAAGGCTCCACTACTAGCACCATTATTATTGGAATTGATTGATTGATTGATTTACTTTATTAACCAGAGCCACACAGATACAAATAATATAAACAACTATAAAATCAGTACGTAAGGCTACAGCTAAAAGGTTATAAGTGAAATAGTATCATATTCAAGGAAAGACACAAAATACAGTTAAAGGAGTGACTTCAGATTATAGCAGTATCGTATTCATAAGATAAGATTTTAGAGTCTGCTTAATGTTGGACGATTTCTTTATACAAAAAGGAGTATTGTTTTAGGCTTTTTTAAATGTCATTAACATTATTAGAATATGCTAATGACATTTTTTAAACATCGCATCTTTTTTACTTTATATTATAATGCCGATGATACAAATTTATTTTACAGTAATGATGACTTGTGGATTATCATTACATTAACAGATTTTTATTTTTTTTTATTTAAAAAAGTTTTATAAAAAGAAGGCTGATGATGTGAATAATTGAAAAATGTTACTTAACAATTATGACATTTAAAAAATAGAAAAAACAAAGTGTCTCTGTGTTTTCAATGATGAGCAGTTAACTTGGAAATACCATATCCATTAATTGGTAACTGTATCTAAAAGTATAGGAGTAATCAAAATAATTAAACGTTTACTTCCTGTAAATATCTTATACCTTATATAATACTGTCCTTATTTTTCATATTGTAACGTAGTCTGAGGGGACCTTTCAATCAAATATTACTAAATTAACATTGCTTAAAAAAAATCATACGTATAATTTCAAAATCTTCTTTTACAGCTAATACGGGTCCTCTATTTAAAGAACTTAGTCCATTGTCAGTTAAGGATAATATCCTGAAATTTCTAACTGTATTCATCATAATTACCCCCAAATATTTTACGACATGTTTAAACTTAATGTCAATTTGTATAATTACAACATGAAGTCATCCTCTTATATTCATCTTCCAAAACACAGGACCACTATATTTCAGAAATGTATTCGATAATCTTTGCAAAACTTTTAAATGCTTTGCCTCTTTCGTTCCAAAAACACAAAAATTTAAATAGTTTTAGATATTAACTAAAATTGTTTAATACTATTCACCATTAGTCAATGAAATGCATTATTATGATTTATGCTACAATTGAAATGTACCACTTGACGTTTTAAGTCTTTTATACTTATATTTATTTATGTTATATTTATGTGTGTTTGTTGTTTTCTTTGTCTGTTTTGTTAATGGCGTCCCTGACACAAACATTTTGCTTTCTAGATGATGCCACCATTTTTTTGAAATAAATGGTGTTTATGATGATGATGTTTTTCAAGTTTTTTTTATACTGTTTGTAATAATTGATAATATATAACTTCAAATAATCCACAATACACAATCCAGTTCAGTTCATTAATAATGATAATAATTTTATCTAAAATATATATCTATATATATATATATATCTTAACAGTTTGAATTGGTATGTGATGACAATGTCAAGACAGCGCTTGCTCAGTCAGTTTATTTTTCTGGAGTTCTCGTAGGATCCATAATATTTGGCTCTTTAGCTGATTGGTAAGCTCAGAAATGATGTTTTCTAATATGATAATTACAGTAATTTTCTCCTTACACCTCTTTATTTATATATTGGAACACGTACAAGTTAGTCTATAAAATAATGTTTAAAACCCGTTGATGGAACAGAACAAAACACATTGTTGACAGATTTTAAAAAAGTAGACAATAACAACATATTTAAATTGTATAGGAAAAGTTTAGATACAACCAAATGACGTGTGTGTGTCGTAATTTGTTGTTGTGACTGACACTTTTGAAACGCATTTCTCACAAATACAATAAAAGAACTGCAAATGATCATTGCAACTGACGCAAAAGCGAAAGTAATCATTGAATCTGCCAAATTAATCAATTAACTGTCTAATTAACAAATGTCACTAACGAACTAAAATACGGATAAACCAAAGCAGTTGGCAAACTGACCATGTACTTAATATCTATCTTCTTATAGGATTGGGCGTAAACCAACCATTATGATATGCGTTGTTGTACAAAGTGGAGCTGGCATAGCAACTTCGTTTGCACAGTCTTTTAAGATGTATACTCTTTTAAGATTTGTGACTGCCACTGCTGCCATGGGAATCTTTTTGGTGGATTTTACACTGTGTATAATTAATAATTATAAATTGTATTTAAGTTTACAGGATAGCTCATTCTTAATCAGTTCTTATAGAATAATAACACACAACGAAATAAGACAAGACATTCATTTTTTGGGTAATACAACAACAAAAATAACTAATTAATCTTTACATTAGAATGCGGACTATTGCATCACATCAATGATCTAGCTCCATACGATAATATTGTTATGTTTTGGTTTTTAGTTGTCATGAAGTTTCATTCATTATTTATAGTATCTGAATTAGCTGGAGTAAAATGGAGAACACGATTATCAACACTACTAGGTTTTTGTTGGTCAACTGGTATAATTATACTCACATTGGTCGCTTACTTTGTACGAGATTGGAGAACAATTCAACTTGTACTGGCGATTCCTGCTGCATTCAGTCTTTTTTACTTACCGTAAGGGTTACTCCTTTTATTTCTTACATTTATTAGTGTTAATAAGTTATTAATTAGTTAATAAGTGAATTAAAAATTACTGAAAATACTGAGGTAGTGTGTTTAATAACAATTATAAGAAAATTTATCATTATATAATTACATTAGAATTGTGTGCAAAACATATTTCGGATTTTGAATGTACAATTCATCTGGACCTGACATTTGGATTCTTTAGACAAACGCAAATAACAAACACACATCATATTTATTTCGTTATAATACTTGATTTAGATTTTTACCGGAGTCACCGCGATGGTTACTGTCTAGAGGTTTTAAAAGTAGAGCTGAGATTGCATTAAGAAAGTTAATTGGTAAAGAGAACACCTCACTTCCTACGGAATCATTTTTGAATTTACCCAAAGTGGTAGGTACACACAATACACCCATTTTTATCAACTAGCATGCTCCCTTTATTTTTTTTTTTTTCGATGGCCTCACTCTAGTCCAGGCGTACTGAAGGTCGATTGTACATGTATATTTTTCTGTAAAGCAAATAGTTTATTTATATACAATTTGATAACATTTGTATCCAACTTTATTTCCTTTTAAAAGTAATGAGGTGATAAATTGGGAGTAGGTTTGGTAGGGTTGGTTTGAAATTGAGTTACAAAAGACAGAATTAAACCATTATTAAGAAATAACTTCTTCGAATATTATTTATTTTCTTCAGCAACAATCCAAACGTGTATACACAGTATTTGACATATTTCGTGATTCAAAACTGCGATTGTATAGTCTGATTATTATGTTCAACTGGTATGTTTTCATATTTTGATAACCTTTTGCATATTTATAAATTCAAGACAAATTACTGTTATTTGCATTCCGAAAAAATTCCAATATTATAAGGATTCTTATCGGCAGTACTGAAATCAAATAAATAATGATTGCGTATTGTAATTTGTTTTTAAAGAAAGCCGAATTTTGTTAAAGTTCATAAGGTATCAATATGATTTTTTCATGAAAGAAATTTATCAAAACAAATCAACAAACAAGACTTTATCTACTTCAATTACATTCTCTCCAATAAATAGAGATCCAATTTTGATCAAGATGTTTCTTCTGTTTTAAAAAACAAAATAGTTAGTTTTGTTTTAATTATTAGTTAACTTTAATTAGCATAACACCATTTAATAATTTTATCTAAATTAAAGTTGGTTATTGGAGTACGAATGGAATACATTTGAATCATCAGCGAATAAATGGAAATCAATATAGTTAGTTGATTTTGGTAGATGATTAATATAAATGTGAAACATTCTGACCTTTAGTAATACATTTTATAGTAGGCCTATTTTGTTTTTATTTATTTAGGTTTGTAGTTGTAATGGTGTACTTTGGGATCTCAATAAGTACATCTGGTCTGGGTATTGACCCTTACCTAGTATTTATAATAAATGGATTTCTTGAATATCCAGCACATTTCACCACTCTGGTATTGATTGATAAGTATGGCCGCCGTAGAATGTTCTGTTTGTTTATGATGACGTCGACAATATCATGTCTGACTGCTGGTTTTATTAGTAAGTATCACCCGGTATTCATAAATTATTATTTTCGAAGTGATACAAGTTTGTTGGTTAAAGATCATGGAAGAGTGAATAAATGTCACTCTTCTCTGAAAATTATTATATTTGCTCACTTCCCTGGAAAAACCTTAACAAAAGTAATGGTTTTATTTATAAAAGGTCAAAATAAATTGTTACACACACATAAAATTAAACATTTTCTGTTTTTAAGACATTTTTTCAGGTCAATTTTTTCCCGTCCAATTTTTTGACCTGTTATGTAGCAATACATTGCATGTTTTTAACAAAAACTTTGTTTAAAAAAATATTGTTCAGGGGGGACACAAATATATCATGGTCACTCAAATTGTTTAGGTAACTCTGTGTTAACTTTAAGCATACTCGGTCATTTCCATTGTAGAACCTGGAGCGGTTTTGGTTACGATTGTCATGGTTGGTAAATATGCTGTTACATCTGCCTTTGGTTCAATATTTGTTCATTCGGCTGAAGTATATCCAACCCCTGTTAGGTAAGATGTGTAGAATTCATTTTTTCGGAGAACCTCAGATTTAAATTACGCCATCAATTAGAAACCACCAACACGCTTATTTTACTGTATGTCCGAAAAAATAGTATGAAGTTCCATATCAATATAACAATTTTGAGAATCATACACTTGTTAAATCATTGTTAAATTAACAATGATACATATTTTGAATATATAGGAGTGCTGGCATGGGTGTTGCCTCAATGGCGGGTAGATTTGGAAGCATATTTTCACCTTTAGTTCCGCTGCTATCGTATTGGTGGAAACCACTCCCCGTTCTGTTCTTCAGCTGCTTGTCGTTTTTGTCGAGCCTATCATGTTTACTTCTCCCCGAAACTGTTGGACGGAAGCTGCCACAGACCATAAACGTGTACAGGTAGTTTACCAATAGAATAATAATAATGGTGTTTTTTTTCGGACGAAGGAAACAGTAAACCGGAATCACGTTATTAATAAATAAGTTTAATTACAATACATATACAAAAAAATAGAAAAATATACTATATCCAATGTGACGCTTTTGTATTCCTTTATCACGCCACGTAATTTCTTAAAATGGCATATGTGCTCATCTTTGTACTCTCAGAAGCTTTGCTGTGCTTGTATAAAGAAAACGTCTGGCATGCATAGCCAACGGTATCAATATAGTCTTGTGAAGTTTCTATCGATCTATTCTGAGTAAACAACATTGTGCAATGTTGATGTTTTTTCCTCTCCATTTTATTCAAGTATGCCAATTGGAGAGATGGCGCAAGTAGCTACTGAGAAAATCACTTAAGATACTATTTGATAAATAGACAGCATAGATGTGCGTTTCTCCGATTTTTTATTCTGGAAACGTTCGAGACAGAAATCAAACTTCAACGTGTTGAAGATCTCTGCAGAAGCCTTATTAAACGAACACTCTCCTAAAATCATTGTTATTTATATCAGTAATTTGGTAAACGACTGTTTTTTTAATCATTAATTTGGTAAACGAGTTTAACTTGGACAATTTGGACTTCTTGTATGTCTTTTAAGGATAATTTAGGGATTTCAATCGTTTTCTGATATTTTAAAATACTTATAATGATAATTTTTTAAATGTATAACATTTATATTAGTGTCAACAAAATGTGAACAATTAATGAGACTGGTTAAGTAAAAAAACCAAGCACATTGGAGCCTTTCTATTTTGACCGCCTCAAAATAGTAATTGTAGTATTCGAAATGAGCCTCATACAACTGAAATAACAACGAATTTAAAGACACTTTCATTTTGTTCATTTCAATTAAATTCAACTTCAAAAAAGATATTTTAACACAGATTGATGAATGTTTTTAAAGATCATCAGCATTAAAAAAGAAAAGTCTATGTTTTACATTTGTTGAATAACGCACGAAGTCTACTGTTGTTTTTCTCCTGTGATAGTTCATGCAAAGCTTGATTTACAGTAAATCCACAAAGATTTTTTGCCGTATCATAAAGTTCACGATTGACCTTCTTATGTTCTTGTAAATATTTCGTTTCAGCAGTATTCTCCCTGAATCTACGCTCGTCGTGGTCGCCATGTTTATTTCTTGATTGTATTTTTTCATGATTATACAAGTGATGCTGTTCGAGATGTTCATAGTTCATATGTGCACGTTCAAGGCAATTCTTTACCACTCTTTTCGCTTCAGTGTGTATTTCCCATAAATGTATGTAGCTCAATCGTTCTTTTACAGCGTTTAGATCATCAAGAAACCAGTGTTTACCGTGATGTTCTAACTCTGGCACTTCTACTCGGATATTATTTAGTTCTTTGATAGAGGCGTTATCTAAAAATCTGTCTATTTGTACGTCTTCGATATTTTCATCCATATCTGTTTTCTCTTTTAAAAATAGAATTATTATATTAAATCATTATACAATGATATAAATATTTTAATTTATACTTAGAGATAGGCCTAGTAGGCCTACTGATAAATAGACCTAGGTCACATACAGGTCACACATCTATGCCTAAAACGTTGTTCATTCATATAGTTCAATTTACAATAACAGAAAAGAAAAAGCATAACAAGAACAAAGATTAAAAGCAATCAATGAAACGGGAGAGGTATAAAAATAAAACAATACAGGAACAAAAGAGAGATAAGAGTACAAATTACAAGCTTAACATAAGTTTTATTATTTTATTATACAAATTTATAAAATAAACAAATATTAAAATACGTTAAAAGTAGAATACACAATACATAGTTAAATAAAATACTTAGATTATGCCCTAGGCCTAGGCCTGCCTAGAGGTAACCTAGGCCAACCATTCTAGACCTGGCCTAGGCCTAGGCCTTGGATTCACTTTATATTTTTAGGTAAGAATGGTATCATGTGGTAGGCTTCTGGCATAGGCTATGCCTACAACTAGGCCTAGGCCTAGTTTACTAGCTAGACCTAGGCTACCTATAGTTAGTAGCCTAGTAGACCTAGCCTAGCTAGGCCCTTGCATTAGTACATGTACACTGCAGCCTATTCTAGGCCTAGAGGCCCAAGCAATTTTACTTCAATGTATAACTTAACTTTCTTAAATTTTGCATTAAAAAACAGGAAGTGTCTTGGGATGTTACACATACTAGACCTAGGCATAAGCCTTTTAAAAAATAAATAAATAAAAACACTTACGCAATTTTCACCGATCAAATACACTTTAAATAAATTGCGAGAATTTAAGAACGTACACTTTGTGTGGGTGTGTTCTAAACAGAACAAACATACAGAACGCACGGCGGGAAGGGGCGTTGCGCGGCAACAATTCGCTTAGTATACTATTATGATATATTAATTATATTTTTGTCTTTATACAAGTCAAAAGCAAGAATTATATACTTTTCAATTAGCAGTAGAAAATCTATACAGTAAAAAGTTTACAAATAATAAGCGACAATTATTGGCGAAAACATTTTAAATGGTTTATTTTTGTTTATAGATTGAAACTAAACACATCTTCTATTCAAGGGGACATACTATTAAAGGTACATTTTGTGTTGGGCTCCGAAAGTGTCCGTTTGAGAGAAAGGTCCCTAGATAATGATCAGCAGGTTTTTGAAGAAGAATATTATGGTTATTCGAGATAAAAGCCGTGCGCAAATTAAAGAATAATGGCAACTGTTATCACATAAATCAATTAGGCGTAATGCAATAGTTTTCTGTATGCATGCTATGTTATCTTGTTTTTATGTATGTGGACGGATAATGATTTGTGGGGTAAACAAAATATAGAAAAATGATTAGAAATATCCAAGAATAAAAAATTGAACATACAAAATAAGAAAGCTCATTAAACTAAAACTTCTTTATTTGACTGGCTTAGTTTATTCTTGGACCAAAAAGATTAATGTGTCACATGCACGGCTCAATAACACATGTACAGAAAGAAGTAAGAACTGGAGTTACAATATTACAAATTATTTACACAACGATAACCAAATAAAATAACATAAAATATATTAGATATTGGACAATTTAGGAGGTGGTGAAAATTAAAGAACAAAAATAATAGTCTTACCCAGAATTGCAGAGAAGAACCACACAACAACTAACAATCTTTGGGTATAGCTGCTATTTAGAGGGGGTAGTTAACTATTTTGCATATAGGTACTTATCCAAATCAGAATACACTGGGTAACACAATTTAAAAATAGAAAGTGGTCTGATGCTGATAATTATACAAAGTTGGTAAACATGGTCATCAATATGTCAAATTGATGACCAAGTGGGGTAGATTCGGACATACCAAAAATCGTTAAAGTCCTAAGTAAGTGGACAAGGGATTAATTATATTCCACAGCGAAAGTGCACACAGCAATATATTCATAAACAAGCTAGTACAGTAAACAGCTATGTGACACTCCCCGCCCTATCATAAGAAAGTTTTAAAAACTTTCTGGGGAAAACGCCCTCTAAGACAATATACATAACTAGGAGTAAAGTAAAATAAAAATTAGGAAAAGCATGCATATAATAACAAATTAAGTGAATATAATATGTCGCATCAATTTTATGTGCTCGAGACAAGACATCTGCAAAAACATTATCCTTGCCTTTTATGAAGTGAAAGTCCAAATTATACTCCTGTAACATCAGTCCGCACCTTAGAATTCTCTGATTTTTAATTTCATTTTCTTAATTAAGGTGAGCGAGTTATTGTCCGTATGTACACTGATGGGACAGACGACAAGTAAATGTCAAAGTTAGTTAAGGCTAACATTAAGGCTAACCATTCTTGTTCAACCGTCGAGTAGTTCTTTTGGTGTCTATCAAAACTTCTTTGAAAAATAACATATTGGGTATTCAGTTCCATCCTCGCTTTTCTGCATTAGAACTGCTCCGGCACCGACTCCGCTGGCGTCGACAAAAACAGGAACTTCTTGTCAAAATTATGAGCGTAAAGGACTGGACCGCTTATCAATGACGCTTTGATGTTAAAAGGCGATATCACACTCTTTCGACCATGTGTAGTGTTTTTGGCTAAATTAGCTGTTAGTGGTGCGGCAATTGTGGAAAAGTTCTTACATAACTTTCGGTAGTATCCCGCCATTCCAAGAAACCGCATCAGTTGTCGTTTATTCTCTGGGACAGGAAATTTATTGATTGATCGGATCTTGGCGTCAATTGGTCGGACGTGTCCACTCACAACTGTTGTATGACCCAGATACAGACTGTTCCATGGCCAAATTCGCATTTTATCAAGTTGACAGTTATGTTCCGCTGAGTTAATCGTTCAAATAAAGTTCTCAAAATGTTCAGGCGTGCACTCCATGAACTACTGTAGATGATTAAATCATCAATATAACCGTCACAGCCATCAATATCTCGGACTAGTTCATCGTTGAAATCGTGGTGGAGCATTCTTCATTCCGAAGGGCATGCGTTTATACTGGTACGGTATAAACCAGTGCTCATGGCAAATGCAGATATACGTTTTGCTCTCTCCTCAGTCAGGGGAATTTGCCAGTACCCTTTAAGTAAGTCTAGCTTGCTTACATATTTAGCGTTACCGATGTTATCAATGCAGTCATTAATTCTAGGTAATGGATATGAATCTGTGATGGTAACATTGTTGACTTTTCTATAATCCGTACAGAATCGATAAGTCTTATCCGCTTTTGGTACGAGCAGACAAGAAGAACTCCAGTCACTGTTGCTGTGTTCGATGATGCCATTTTTCAACACATAGTCCACTTCTGCTTGCATCACTTTCTCTTTATTGGGTTTATGTGTTGTTTGATTGGCTTGGCCTTGCCCACATCCACGTCATGGTAAACTCCATTAATTTCACCAGGAACATCAGGAAACAAATGCTTATTCGCAAGAAGCAAACATTTCATTTCAGAAATGGAAATATATATTCCCTCGAAAAAAATATCATTCCCTCTGGATGTCAAATCTTATATTTAACCTCTAAGCAGTCAATATCTGTATAATATTGTTTATTGATATAATTATAGCTTCCCATGCTAAAAGCTATTAAGCTTACAGTGGGTACCAATTTCACTCAAACCATTATGTTAATATTTATTTATCGATATACTTTTTTTCTGTTGTGAAATAAAATTTTGAATTGAATTGAATTGTTCGTTGTTGGAATCCAAATTATTTTCAACTGTAGTAATGACTTCTCTTTTTTTTCATTCATATTTTGTTTACCGAATAGTCTTTATCTTGCTATCAGAAATAGATTTCGATCCCAAATCGCAAAAGACATTTAATTTCAATGTTTAATACAGTACCAACTGTATTTTTTCATTTCTATCTATTGAAAGTACAGGATTATAAGTTTCTAAATTACAAGACTTTATACAATGACTTAATGAACAATGATAGGATATTTAAAAATGTGAAGATTGGGTTTTATTTAGGGCATAAAATCCCAAAATAGTTGTGATATTATATTTATGGTAAAAAGCATTAATACATTAAACCTACTATGTTTAGCAGTATGTATATTTTTAAGCTGTCGTATATCTTAGAATTTGTAATATTAGGTCTTAGGTTTCGTGATCCTAGGTGTTGTGAGACGTAGACGCGTTATTTCCGATCATCACTTCAAGGAATAATGGAATTTTGAAGCCAGCAAACTTTACAGTTTCTTCACCAAAAAAAAGTGATGCCGTTTTTCCACATTAGTTAATAGCTTGGTAACAACTTTCATAATAAAAAAAATACATACACATACACACACTTCGGACACTCAAATATAAAAATACAAGAGCATTTCGCAGTATCCTTAAAGCTCATCCTCTCACACCACGAACTAACATTTATAACACTTTAAATCCTCATACAGTCCAATATCGCATACATCTACAACTGGGCTGCCTTGCCTACATCATCGATGTGTCCGTGAGAGGAAATTTGTCGTCCCTTTCCCTAAACCGACAATTTTACAACAGCTTTATCTATAGAGCACCAAAATACCAAACTGAGAAATGCGGTAACAATAAACAATTTTAAGTCTGCTCTAAAAAATATTTAATTCCAGAAGAAAAACCTCAACTTTTTGTATAGTTTTGTAGGCTATATTTTGTATTTATGTATATATATATTTTTTAACATAGTTCATCCGTTTTTCTTTTTCCATATGTTTTTTTTATAATGTTTATATGAGGGCCCCTTAATTGTCAGCATATGCTGTTTAGGATCATCCTCACTAAATAAGGTTAAATAAAAAATAAAAATAAATAGCAAATACTATGGAATTGGAATTTGAAGCTGTTGAGATAATAATAAGAGATTTAGGAGTTAATCACTAGTGACTACAAAGCAAACCAACATTGCGCCAAAGTATCTCAGTGAGACATGAACTTTCTAAGAAGCATCAAAAGGTCGTTGGCACCATGTGTCAGCCATGACAAATATTTTCGGTGACATTGAGGAAATGTTCCTGGAAATCGCTGTTGTTTTAGATAAAAATCATCCTCAACATATAATGCTATTATTTATTTTGCTTGGGTAAGTGTATGTGCGTATTATTTTCTTTATTTCAATCCATACATTTTCTTCAATGCTGACGTAGACCTACTAAACATAGATGAATAAAATATATGAATTACTCATTACAGAATTAAACAAAATAAACAGTATGCACAATCATTTTTTAATTTCGTTTATTCAAATATTAAATAACATATTTACTTATATTACAACGGCGGGTAATAAATTATAGCATTCCTTAAATACTATTAGATTACCAAATAGCGCATTATTTTACATTAAAAATAATTATATATTTACTATACTGCATGAGAGTTAAACTTTTTACATGGTTAAATTGTTCAATACATTACTACAAATACAGAGCGAAAAGAAATACAAATAAGATATTATGGCACCATGCAAAAAAAAAACCCAAAAAACATAATTAACGTATACAGTACATTTACAACTGAATACTACGGTATAGGTATAATGATATTGACATTTATTTTTTAAGAATATATTATTAAGTTAAGTCAATAAACACTACACTAAGTATAACTGATCAATTCATTAGTCAAGATATTTTAAAAGAAGCAATACAATCAATGTAAATACATTCTTTTTTAATATTCATACTCATTAATATCACACGTTTAAGAGACGTACAAGTAAAAATGCCAGTAATATACCAATCATCCCAACAACAAATCCTCGATGAGAATTTATAATGCTAAGTGGACATTGCTGTAAGAACACTCTCTGATCACATCATTCTTAACGTCAATTGATAGATTGCATTCTTGCATGTTAAGGTCAAGTAGCTCAGGACACACACTCAATAAAGATTTCAGTGAAGTATTATTGATGTTCCGGAGATCATTTCTACTGATATTGAGATATTTTAAGGACTTTGTATTCACTCCTCTTTTAGAAAAATCTGTTATCATACCATTCATAATATCAGTTGATAGATTGCAATTATGTGTTTGAAGTTTACAAAGTCTAGGAGACATAATCAATAAAGAACATAGTAAAGTACCATCAATGCCACCGAGGTTATTGCCACTGATATTGAGGTCATACAATCTTAACATTACCTCTCTATTTGAGCATTCTCTGATCACACCATTCATGATCTCACCTGATAGATTACAATCATGCATGTCAAGTGTATCAATCCTAGGCATTTTTAGTGGCCTCTGCTTAGAGAACATAGACAATAAAGACCCCAGTAAAGTACCATCAATGTCACTGAGATTATTACTACTCACATTGAGATAGATTAAAGACAATTCACCTCCTCTCTTAGCACACTCTCTGCTCATATCATTTATTGAATGACCTGATAGATTACAATTGTGCATGTCAAGGGAATCTAGCTGAGGAGAAATAGTCAATAAAGAAAACAGTAAAGTACCATCGATGCCGCTGAGATTATTACTATTGATATTAAAGTCATATACTTTTAACTTGCCTCCTTTATTGGAACACTCTGTGATCATGGCATTTATTATATCACCTGTTAAATTACAATTAGCCACGTTTAGTTCAAACAAAGTTGCAATACATAATATGTGTGCAAGAACTTTTCCTTTATGATCAGATGAAAGTGTATTAAGAAATTCGTTCCATCGTAAACCATCATCCCCACTACAATGAATGTTAACAATGAAAGAATGAAATTGCCTTATACGATGTATAACATGTTCACTAGTTTCTTCATGTGGTAGAAAATGTTGCATGAACATTCCTAACGAATCAGAAATATCTTGTATTTGTTGTTTTATTTCTAAAGTTGTAGTGCTAATGTGATTATTTAATGTTTTTTCCACAGCATCCACGTGATGATGCTTAACACATTTGAAGCATGTAACCAAAGATCGATATGTTGATAAATCATTTGAAATCCAATGCTTTAAAAAACTACCAGCATCAGCACCAAGAAACCCTATTGCAAACTCTCTTGTCATTTTGAAATGATCACTTTCTCGTATTACCTTCCATTCATTTTCATCCAATGGTGCAAGTAGTAGCTTTAAATCATCAGTGCATTTATTCTTAATACCTTTACTTTCAACTACTTTGTATAAATAAAATCCTACCAACGATTCATTAATCAACTTGTGAGGTGGCGTATAAATATCTTCAAAGCTAGATTTTGAAATTGGCACATCTTCATAACAAACCCAAGATTTATTGCCATATCAACAATATTTTTGTTACATCTAGCTTTCAAATCTTTTTTGTTTATTGAAAGTTGATTTATTTTCAAGCTTTGATACATGCATTTACCTAACAGAATCATAGCAAGTACATACTCCTCTGGAGCCTCCTCAAAATTTGAAATAAATTTGTGTTGCTGTTTTTCAATGAACTGATTCAAAATACTTCGAAAGATTTCTTTGAAAAGATCAGATTTATAATTAGAAATATTTTGTGAATCTTCCCATATAACACAAATTGTAAGGAGTAACATTGGATTCTTGCTCATTGAACATATTTCTGGATGTTTAGGTGGCCAACTATATTGTCCAATTTCAAGCTCATTTCTTAGAGATTTTCCAAGTTCTGGGTTTCCAAAATACTCAAAATGTTTTTCAATGTACTTTTCTATACTCTTCTTCCCAAATCCTTTTACTCTTACATGTAAGTCACATGCATTTATGAATTCATTTATGTTTTCTGTACGAGAAGTAAGTATCACTACGCTATTCATCAATTTTTCCTTCCTAAAAAGCTGAATCACACATTTATTCTCAAATCTTAATTCATCTAATCCATCCAACAACAACACAAATTTATCATCATGTTTTGCTATGAATTGTTTTATTAATGTTAAATCTTCTTTAAGCTCTGTTTTCAAACTAAAATCTTTTATATTGATTTGCTTAGCAATGAGATCTAAGACTCCATCTCTTTTCTGTAAATCTCTTACATTCAACAGAAATAAAAATTTACCTTCAAATAATTTATCAGTAGCTGCATTGTATGCTATGTACTTTAATAAAGTTGTTTTACCTATACCACCCTCTCCATCTATGAGAACTTTACAATCTGGTTTAGATTTGATTATCGCTAACACATCTTTCAACGTTGTTGGTTGAATCTCTTTCTTTCTGTCATTTTCTTTAAGTAAGTCCAACTCTGTGAATATTTCAGAAATGTCGACTCTGTATCTCTTATTCAATATTGCCGGTGTAAAAGTCGTGGCATTGCGGAAGAATGTCTCTTGTCTGTTTAGCAGGTATGCTTCTATTTTTTCTGTAATATAAAATAAATAAAACAGACTTACAGTGGGTCAAAATCCACATGCAAGATACCTGAGACATGGTAATAGATCTAAACATATTTAAATTATTGCGAGTATTATGAGTTTCTCTTGTACAAAAGTGGTTGTCTGTGCTGATGAGAACAGTTTGATATCTTAAAAAATGGTACATTTCCAAGTAGGTTGCATCAATGATTCTTAATTAAACTGATGAAATGTCTGGCATTTTTTTAGGGAAAAAAAAACCATTTTATCAGGTATAAAAATTTTTAAAAATATTTTTTTGTTTATGTTTGGAACCTGATGCTCCATCATCTTCATCCCCACTGTTCCCTGGAAAAACAAAATTGTTTTTTTACAATAATTTCAATCAAACACATTTTATACAGCAATAACAAATTTGATAGTTGAAATGTGCTATAACAACTTTAAATTGTTTGAATTTAAATACCTTGTCTTGCTCTTTTTCTATTGGATGTTACGTTATCATCTAAAAAAAGCAAATATATCTTTAAGATTATACAGTATTTAAATCAAATTTCATCGGCCCTAATGAAAAAAGTTACAATATTATACAATATTACTAACTTATTAAGTATAGATAGTTTAGATTCTACTATGGATGACCATGATATGATATGATCACCAAACATCATCACCTCACAGTTTATCAAGGGATAGAGGAAATGCTAGCCATTTAATAGGGATGATGTCATCACTTCACAGTTCAGTTAGGGAAGATATGTGCAATGTAAACCAAGAATAATTTTTCCGAAGATTTGGTGATGAAATATTCCACTTTATTTAATTAAAAAAATCACAATAACAGATTTTTAATTATAAAATACATACCACTTTGTTGAAGAAGACTAATGAATATGTTTCTTTTGTTTTGTTCATCTGATAACAGTTTGTCAGTCTCTAATCTAAATACTACATCCCATATATTTGTGTATTCATACATTGCCAGATCATAGTGACCAATAATCCTCTTCAATGCATCCGGGCTAGCATTTTGCAAAGTTTTAAACATCTGTTTTCGATGAGAGGATACCTTTTCTGTGTCAGTATTTTCAGCATTATTATCTTTAATATACTGGACTACAAGATCTTCGGCTTTCTTCAAATTGGATAGTTTAGCAACCTCCAATAAAATGTTAACATTATTAGGTGCAATATCCCCATTTGTCATTTAGCTTATTGAAAAAATCATTTCCAATAGAATTTGCTTCTGTAAGGTCCCCTATAGTTAAGTGGTCAAATAAACAGAATTTCAACCAACGAATTCTGTTACCATCAAAGTGTCGACTGAGATCAGACTTCAATTTAGCGAACTCCGAATTAGTTTCAAAAGCTGCCATTTGAGCAAAATTTCTGCAAAATAAAAAAAATGTCATTGTTAATGTTATTTTGTTTTTAAAAAGATTGCCACTGTTTTAAAGGTCAGGTGCGGGCAAAAAATTTCTATTGATCATACATTCCAATAAATATTGATCTATAGTTTCCCTATGTTTCATAATTTTGAGGATTTCATTTGTGTTACACAAGCTTGTTGAAAATAAGCACTTTCTTATCAGTGGGGAGATACTCCAAACTACACAGTAAAAACTCTATTCTTTTGTACACAAATGTTGTAAATAGAGAGGCATTTTTAAAAAACTTTGAAAAATAAACGGTGTGGTAAAAAATGTTATCAGATGACTAAATATAGGTAATATAACTTGAATTTTACGTTTCTAGTAATTTTATTCAACTTCAGAGTTTTATTTTCATGCTATAGCAAAAATTATCCACCATCCATTTTTTTTCACCTTCTAGGGAGTCACCAGACAGTTATTACATTAGGTTAAACTCCCTAACTACTGAAAAAAATCTTCCTGATTTTTATAGCAGAATTTTGCCAAATTTTGTAATTCATGAATTTACGATTACCTTAGCACGCAAGCTTATCCCTGGGCAAAGTCCCAGTGTATAATTTAACATTATGACAGGGCCGGACAGAGGTGGGCCTAGGGTTACTGTAGCTAGCTAGGCCGACGTCGATTTTTTTAAAACAAATTCTCACCAAAAAATAAGTAAGTAATTTTAATAAATTTGGCTGACCCATCAAACATTGGTCATCGTGAAGTTGAATACAACCTTCGTCGCGTTCTGTACATCCTTTCGCCGTGTACATTCTTCCTTGTTTATACTAACTGCATGCTTGATTACCTTAAAAAAAAACACCGCCTTCTATACCGACCGGAGCTTGTGCAGGGGCGGATTGCAATATAAAGACTTTGTCTTAGTTAAGCCTCTCAGCAAAGTCGATTGCAATATAGCGGTCTTAACTGAGACTTTATTAGTAAAGAATTTCAAACAATCAAACCAGCCTATAGTTACCGATAAATGAGGGTGCTATACCAACAAGTGCAAATAGGGTAAGTTAACAATAAGGAGTAGCGACAAGCTCCTCAGTAGTATATATTGAGGCCATTTTAATGCATGAATGGACACACTGCAGTGCCTATTCAATAGCGTTAAGATTACGTAAATACTAGGAGATTTTAGCAAATAATTAAAAATATTGGCAACAAAATTGTATGTAATTTGATAGTAAATATTGGTTAATTAATACATGCTTAAAGTTTAAAAACAAATACTTCAAACAAAATAAATTTTAAATATGCTACTATATGTAGTCTTTTCTTGGTCAAAATAGTGTAGCGCTAGGCCGCGTATGGACAATATGCGTACAGCTTGTTGGTGCGGTTGTGGACCGCTAATAGTAATTGATCGTCAGGTAGGTGTGGGCCTATACAGATTTTATCTACTGAAACAATTGGTAGACAAAAATAATAATACACATGTCTTATAGTTCAATACCCCTTTTCTACACTAGTATCATAAAATCAATTCACAGCAGTATTTAAAGAAGTTAATTTCGCCATGATATTACAAGCTAGCCTAGGAGCGCTCACGTCGCGCGGTTAGCGTAAGCCTGCCTGGAAGAGGCTTAGAATCTAAGACCACGGCGCTGAAATTCTAAGCCTAAGACTTCTTATTGCAATGGTCTTAAATCTAAGACCATCGTTGCTAAGGGTTTCATCTTGGGCTTAAGTCTAAGACCGCGGTTAAGACCTTTATTGCAATCGGCCCCTGAAGTTCGTGTCACATGCAACAACATGCGATTTACACAGAGCTCGAGCATGAGGGAACCGGAGAGACGGAGAACTTGTATGAGTTCATGTCGATATTATTTAGGAAGCTAGGCCTAGGCTAGATCATATTTTAGGGTATTTTTAAAGTAGAAATCTGGGGGGGAAAATCTATACGGTAGACATAGCACAGGTAAGACCAATTAGGCCTAGATGGCCGTCTAATTGTTAGGCCTACATCGGAATATAGCTACCGTATACATAAATCGTAGCTAGAAGAAATATCGTCATTTTCAGTTCATGCACCGGGAAATCCCCGGGTATAGTCCCACCTCCCAAATTCTGGCAAATTTCACGTACAAGGGGGTGGGATTATACCCGAGGAACTACGGTATTAGTAAATAAGAAGACACCGTTGGCCATGGAAAACAATCATTTTTTTTTTGGTGATTTTAGGATCCAAAAAACAATATGAATTTTCAACAAAATAAGTAACCTGTCACAGTGCCTATGTTATTTCTGTAACAGTTTCGTTTTTTTTCCGTGTGAGATATAGTCCTCAGGAGAAGACAATGAAATAATATTAAGATTTTTGCATCTTTACTTTTAAAATAAATGTAAAAAAAACACCTAAAATGTCGCGGACGGGAAATTTATGAATTTGAAATGCATGTATGAAATTAATAAACAAAAAATTGTTAATACTGTATAATATAATTTCACTACAAGCATGTGTATGCGAGTTTGGTGTAATGGTTATGTAACAAGCCTTTCAATTAACAATAGCTTCAGTTGACTAACAATAGAACAGCAATGCGAAAATCAAACGAGTGAATTTGAAAAGAAATAGTGTTTTTAAACAACTCGCATCAAAAAAACATGCACATTAAAGCAAAATATGTTTTAAAATTACAAATCACAAATTATAACTCTTGCCTTTTGTACAAAAATGAAGTTTTTTGGACAAGTAGTTCTCGAGAAAATGCAATTCCAGTTTACTTGTTACTTTAAGACTGCTCGCCGGTTTTTGAAAAATTCTGTCCTATCTTTTAACACTAGCAGGTCTGAAAAGTATACTAAAAAGTGGTCCAGAATTGGGACCATGGTCCAAAAATTATCTATCTGTATTCATTTTGGTAAAGATCTTGTAATTAAACAAACAAACACACCCTACCGATTACATATACCTCCTTGGCGGAGGTAAATAACTGCAAAACAAGCTTACTTTTATGGAAGTTTATTTTACTCAGCAAGTTGCCGTAATTTATTCGCCGGATTTGTACATAGCTCTCTCATTTTAAATCTTGATTTCTCATAAATACCTCAAAATATAAATACTAACTAGTTTATAATATTATTTAATAACCCTCCTATTAAATAATTTGCAAATACACACGAAACGATGGATACATTTTGAACGTACGATGAGTTTCGATTTCGAGTTCTTTTTCAATACCCAAAATATAATTTCGTTCGCCTGATTTGTACAGGCTCATTTTAAATCTTGATTTCAAAAATGTTATATTCAAATAAACCCCAAAGCTCTTGGGGCAACAACAAATTCCTATATTTTTTCATGTAAAAATACACTATATTTAGTGCATAATTAATAGTATATTAAATCGAGTTCGGGCGAGAAAGATCCATAATTTTTTATTTATTTTATTTTATTTTTTTTAATTACATTTTCTCTAATATATCTCTATATTTCTAAATGTTTAGCCTAACATTAGTAAACTGATTAACCCCTTCCTTCCAACAGTAATTAGTTAATTAATTAATATGCTTTTGAATCAATAAACTTTTAAACTTCAAAATCATGTTTTTTTGGCTGTGAAACTATAGCTAGCATTAAGGCCACTAATTTAGCATGTCATAAAAATAATATACTTTAAATTGCCGAGATTCTTTGTATTTATAAGAAACATAAAGATAACTGAAGATAGTATTACAAAAGCATTTTTTTTTTATAACAGTAGCATAAAAATTGATGATTAGAAAAAAATTAATTTCTTGCTAACTTTAATTTATGATAACTGTAGCATAAATTAAAAAAGTAGCCAGTGGCACTTCATACAAACGGCTCATTACACAGGAAGCCAAATTGAATTATGGCCGGAGTGCACAACAAACAACTATAAATTCAATTCGTTTTCGTGGACCCGATCATCTTTCCTTTATTTTTATAATGGGCCTAGCTAGTTAGTAGCTACTGTAGTACTTAGTAGGGCCAAATTCTAATAATTATATTGGGCCCGAACGTCTATACCGTTGGTACCCGATCATATCTTGGAATAAGCCTGATTGTCTGGCCCCGATCCTCCATCCATGCCCCTGATCGTCTGTCAATCATTCCTTTCTAGCTAGGCCCCAAGCCTCTACTAGGCTAGGCCAAAGAATATGTATCACAAGAATGAGTAATCCGCGGTTTTCCCTGTAACAAACAGTAATATTGTCCATGCAGTAGGGCGCCGCCATACAGTAAGTCAGAATGTATACAACTTTTTGTGACGGTCACACTAATCTAAGCCTGGACCACCGGTAGTGTTTTCATGATAACATGTTATTAACTACATGCCAATCATCATGTTAAATGTTGTTTGGATATTTAATTGTTCATTTCATGCAATTTATTTAGAAAAAACTGCCGAATAAACAGTTTGCTTCTTCAACCGGGCGCTACCGGTCGTGTTGTTGTTTACGCGTTTTCATGATGGATAGTTTAATAATATTTCTATATTTAACTTGTTTCTGGTAAAAAAATGAAATTTAACATTGTATCCTATTAATAACATGTATTTTATACAAACTATATCATAAAAACATTACTTAATTTACCGGCCGTAGATTAGTAAACGCTTGGTTGTTTTGTTGTTGCTGTTCGGCCTTTCTTTGTGAACTAATTTAACATGGTATTTAAGTGAATGTAGCCTACACTAGGCCTAGGCTGTTGTTAACTATGTTTTATAAAATGTTTTATAATTGCAAAATATATCGCTGTGGCTAAAGATACGGTACCGTATTCTAACTTCTGTTTACTAAAGATACGGTCAAATTGCATTACGTCATAACCAGCCAATGGGGTGCTGGTACGTGTGTGACGTCATCGTATAAGGACCTATGTGGATTTTTTTCATATCGCGAAAACCATGGAGGTATGGCGAAAACAGGGATCAACCGCATTTTCTTTATGCTTTATTTATCGCTATTATCGCCGTCGTGTGTGACAAAAACTAAATGTAGCCTACGTCTGTTATTATTATTGAAAAGCCATGTTGATTTTAATTCTAGAATAGAGAAAACCGTTTTAAAAGAGGCCTAGGCCTATACTTACTACGTACTATGTATAACCTCATTATATGAGTTTGTTTGTTTTAGGGAAAGCGATGCCAGGCTGTGGCCAGCTGCATATGTGTGCGCTGATTTCTGTGACTCGTCAGCCCTGGGGCTACACTGCTGTCTAAATCATAGTATTTAAGGGCCCCTTTATTTTCCGCATTTGCTTGTTGTTTATGGTCACCATTGTAAACAAAGTTTTAAAAAAATATAGGCCTAAATAGGCCATTTGGAATAAATAAAAATAAAACCCTCATCTGCAGCGCACACACATCCACGCAGCCTGGCGCCGCCGATAGGAATTCTCTACATATATACAACCAACAACAGACGCGATATGAAAAAAAATCCCAAGTCCTTATACGATGACGTCACACACGTACCAGCACCCCATTGGCTGATTATGACGTAATGCAATTTTACCGTACCTTTAGTAAACAGAAGTTAGAATACGGTACCGTATCTTTAGCCACGGCGAAAATATATTATTGCATAGCCTACTAGCTAGGCCCTAATTCTATTTCATTTAATGTGACATGTATAATATCTTGTATTAAATCAAGTCTTCTTTATTTAGTCTGTATACATCCGCCCTTATGAGGACTCCCTGTTACAAATTTCTAATGCAAAAATCGCGGATTATCATTCTTGATATTCTTTGGCTAGGCCTACTAGGCCTACCTAGCTAGGCCTCTAGGCTAGCTAGTAGGCCTAGCCAGTACTACTCACTAGCCTAGGCTACTTACCATACACAGTATAAAACTAGGGCGCTAGTTCCGTTTCGCACCTGTCATTTATTTCGACTCAAAATGTGTTAAGAAACTTTATCGTGAGTACCACACCTTAGAATTAGGCCTCAAAAATACTTTTACGAAGGAGATCACACAAAAAGTAAAAAATAAATGCTTTAAATTGATGAATTTACAGACGTGTTTCTCGCACATCGGTTCCATACGCCATGTTCAATGTTGTTGTTTCTATGGAGCGCCAAAGGAGCAATCATAATAGAGGGCTAAAAACTCAATATAATGCGTATATTTAATGCATTTATTGGTGAAAATTACGTTCAATTTTAATATATTTTGTCAATGTCAATGCAAAAAAAAAATGTTACTGTTGATACTGTACATGGTTTTCGCAGTTTTCGTTAACTTTTAAGAATGAAAATCGACAAATTCATCATCATATTACATGTACTGTAGTTTTTATACCTCAATGGTCTAAATAATATTCCTCTTAGTCTTATTAGGCCTAGGCCTAGGCTAGGTAGTGATTACTCCATGGTAGTGATGCTGATTTAGGCCTAGGGTTTTGTTGCATTGACATTGACAAAATACAGTATATTAAAATTGAACGTAATTTTCACCAATAAATGCATTAAATATACGCATTATATTGAGTTTTTAGCCCTCTATTATGATTGCTCCTTTGGCGCTCCATAGAAACAACAACATTGAACATGGCGTATGCGAAATTGATGAACCGATGTGCGAGAAACACGTCTGTAAATTCATCAATTTAAAGCATTTATTTTTTACTTTTTGTGTGATCTCCTTCGTAAAAGTATTTTTGAGGCCTAATTCTAAGGTGTGGTACTCACGATAAAGTTTCTTAACACATTTTGAGTCGAAATAAATGACAGGTGCGAAACGGAACTAGCGCCAAAACTAGTAGTAGGTAGGAGAAGGATTATACTATAGTTAGGGAGCTAGCCTTCTTCTGAAAAAAACTAGTAAAAGCTTGCCTTTTATCCCTTGAATGTTTATCAGTACTACTCTACAATATACAAAGTTTTTTGTCTTCTTTTCTTTTGCAGGGCCTAGGCCTAGGCCTAGAACTTAATAGTAGCGAGATGGAGGTATATTCAGAGCGTCATATTTCAAAGTTACTACTATAATTAGCGCCACGGCCGCTATACGATCTTTGCGTCATTATTTCGCTCGAGGCTTCGACGTTCGAGCATTCTCTACTTCTACGGAGCGCCATTTATGCCTTTATTTACTTACGAAATAGAAATAGTACTACGGTAGCTGCTCCAGTGGACCAAATTTAGCACTAGTGGAGCGCAGTGATATAAAATAGAAATAAGTCACTAATTTTAATATCTTTTCATATGTTAATACACTGTGCTCAAGTGGACACAATTTGGCGCCAGTGAGGAGCACAGTGATATAAAATAGAAATAAGTCACTGAATTTTAATATCTTTTCGTATGTTAATACACTGTGCTCAAGTGGACCCAATTTGGAGCCAGTGTAGCACAGTGATATAAATAGAAATAAGTCATTGAATTTTAATATCTTTTCGTATGTTAATACATTGTGCTCAAGTGGACCCAATTTGGCGCCAGGAGAGCACAGTGATATAAAATAGAAATAATTCACTGAATGTTAATATATTTTCGTATGTTAATACACTGTGCTCAAGTGGACCTAATTTGGCGCCAGCGGAGCACAGTGATATAAAACAGAAATAAGTCACTGAATTTTAATATCTTTTCGTATGTTAATACACTGTGCTCAGCTGGACCCAATTTGGAGCTAGGGGAGCACACAGTGATATAAAATAGAAATAAGTCACTGAATTTTAATATCTTTTTGTATGTTAATACACTGTGCTCAAGAAGTGGACCCAGTATGGAGCCAGTGGAGCACAGTGACTATAAAATAGAAATAAGTCACTGAATTTTAATATCCTTTCGTTAGTCTGGGTTCCAGACGGAGTTTTGTCTTAATATTAGTTAAAAGATAAATATTTTGGCACATATGGCGTTTCATACGTATACTACTTGATTTTGGATACTCCGTCTGGGGAAACACGCACAAGTCACGTGGTTTGACACCAAGAATTCTGTGTGGTGGTGTAGCCCTGTTGTGTGCCGGTGGTATGTAGGCCTACTTCATTGGCGTTTTATTTGGCAGGTCATACGTGCGAGTTGAGTAGGACCTACGAAAGAGGCCTAGGCCAAGGACTAAACAATTAATAAACAAAACAACTTGGCATTACTATTTTATATTTCAACAGTCTCGATCGTACATTAAGCACTGGTAGGCCTACGTACTCGATCTCTTTCATCTTGAAACAAAATGATCATTGGTTGATTCGAAATCCACATACCGCCCGCCCCATATAGCCAAATACGGTATGATAACCTACGTCATTCTTATCGTATGTTTGCGGTCTGCAAATCGATTTCTATACGTGTTTCACAAGTCTGTATTTTCAGACAAAAATCGCGGTCGAAATAAAAAAAAATAATTAAAAAAAAAAGATAATACAGACTTGGGGCAAGTCTATCCTTTCGTATGTTAATACACTGTGCTCAAGTGGACCCAATTTGAAGCTAGGGGAGCACAGTGATATAAAATAGAAATAAGTCACTGAATTTTAATATCGTTTCGTATGTTAATACACTGTGCTCAAGTGGACCCAATTTGGAGCTAGGGGAGCACAGTGATATAAAATAGAAATAAGTCACTACATTTTAATATCTTTTCGTATGTTAATACACTGTGCTCAAGTGGATACAATTTGGAACCAGGGGAGCACAGTGATATAAAATAGAAAAAAAGTCACTGAATTTTAATATTTTTTCGTATGTTAATACACTGTGCTCAAGTGGACCCAATTTGGAGCCAGTGGAGCACAGTGATATAAAATAGAAAAAAGTCACTGAATTGTAATATCTTTTCGTATGTTAATACACTGTGCTCAAGTGGACCCAATTTGGCGCCAGGAGAGCACAGTGATATAAAATAGAAATAAGTCATTGAATGTTAATATATTTTCGTATGTTAATACACTGTGCTCAAGTGGACCTAATTTGGCGCCAGTGGAGCACAGTGATATAAATGGAAAAAGTCACTGAATTTTAATATCTTTTCGTATTTAATATACACTATGCTCAAGTGGACCCGATTTGGAGCCAGGGGGGCACTGTGATAATATAAAATAGAAATAAGTCACTGAATTTTAATATCTTTTCGTATGTTAATACACTGTGCTTACGTGAACCCAATTTGGCGCGCGCGCCAGTGAGCACAGTAAAAATATAAAATAGAAAAAATTCACTAAATTTTAATATCTTTTCGTATGTTACACTGTGCTCAAGTGGACCCAATTTGGCACCAATGGGAGCACAGGGAAATAGTCACATACAAAAACATCGAGAAAAAATATTTCTGGAATTTAAAAATATTTCAAACTTGGTATATATGTTCAATATCGGTTACTCCATCCGTAAACCCAAAAGAAAAAAATAGTTTCAAGCCACATCAGTGATTTTAATAACTTGCGTTCGCTTAAGATAATACTTATGAAAAAACATGCAATTCCGACACATATTATGTTAAACTCTAATAATGATTTTGACAACAAAAAAACGGTTAGGAATTCGATTTTTTCCCTGTAAATTGAGCAACTTAAACTAAAAATATACCAAGAAATATATATCGTTTGCACACAAAGCAAGAATATCGGAAAAGAAAGTTTACGTGTGATAACAGTCTTTGTAAAAATATTTTGAACTGATGATTAAGTGTGACTGATGACCTTTTGACCTAAAAATTCCGAAGTTTGATGTTGGTATATGCATCCGGAGGGCATTCAACCTCGATGTTTTTTTTCCGGAGTAATTGTTTGATTTTACCTTTCACACCAACACACCGGGGGCCGGGGCGTCAACTCTAGAGTGTCTCCGGAGTTTTGCTTTTGGTGTAAAAATAGTTTTAAAACTAATTATTACGTACGTACGTTTTATTGAATACGTACATACGTGTTAATATTACATATACGTACGTACAAAGTAGGCCTACAGAGTGATAATCTATATATAAATTATGGTTAATTCTGACATAGGCGAGCACAATGCAAAAACTTCGGTACAAATCTCCGCCTTGGATACCTACCTTATCTATCTGAGATGTACCGCGAAACGTAGATTTGATAACATTAGTGTTCACATCGACGCTATTGTTCCATATTTCTATCTTAGGAAGATGTTATAAAGAGTTTTTTAACAAAATTTATGATTTCAACATTAGATTTTCATCTCAATTTCAATTCTTCCCGGTCAAAGTAATTTCCGGGTTTAAGATAAGTAAGTTCACCTTGCAACAACCTGGTTTCAAATATTTTCTCTATTTTATACACAAGGGAGCAGTTAAAATAATAGATTTGACCCTAAAGGTGACTGGAAACAGGCACTTTCCATCAATCAATACAGTGTCCCTTTGGAAGACACTTTTCATAGGCCGTGATCATTACTTCTCAGGATAATGTATACAATTAAAGTTAGCCATACAACTGACCATTGATATAGAGGTTACCATTTCTGAAAGTAGGTCGCTTCCCTTCTTCATAGGCCTTGTTCATCATTCTCTCAAGCCTCTTTTTTTTCTTTAAGTCTGATTCACTGAGATCATCAATGACAAATTTAAAGTACTAGAGGGTGAGCTCGCTTCGCTCGTTCCCCCTCTAGGAAGTGTAGACGATGGTTCTCGGAATGATAATATTCTCCTTATACGTTTTCTGTCGGTTACCATTATTGAAAATGCTTGACATTCGTAAAACTAAACTACTTTGTTTCACAGTGTTTTAGATGATTAATAACATTTGAAAGTATAGTTTTTATTGTTTGGTAGGGCCCTTTGGGGGAGGCGGATGTCATTTGAGGGAGGTGCTTATTCGAGGGATATATGTTAAATTAATTAGTTTTAATAATATGGTAACATTTATAATCAAATGAAATCCTCTAATAGATATGAAAAGTGGTAAAAAAGAATAACAAATGCTTGGTAAATTGTAGATAACAGTGCGGTGAATTCTACTACAAATAGTATAATTGTGTTATTATAAATATGTGGATGGAAGTTTATTAGATAGTTGGGTTGGGGGTGGGGGGGGGGGGGTTATTATTCAAAGTGATGTTTTATTGGAGAGGTATTTATTCAAATGAATACCATCCTAATAATTATTAATACATTTTTTAATTTAATCATCTTTTGAAACTAACTGCCGTGACAGAGTGGGCCCAAGAAAGAAGACATGGGCAGACATCTCGGTCCTTAACGGGACACAGGAAGATAGCCTACAGTTATTCCTGCAAGCTTACTCAATAAAACTCAGCTATCGGGATTTCACTCGAAAAATGTCTTATCATCAAATCTCCCTATGTAATTTTATAATACTATTCCCCACAATATATTCTGATTCTTTATGCGTATATTTAATTAAATATTAATATTTAATATTTAATTGTATATACAATTGTTGGTCTCACAGAGACTTGGCTATCTGATTCTTCACATAACCTTTACTCACTCCCTGGCTATAATTTGTTAACAAACAGTAGACCTGGCGATCAACGTGGAGGTGGTGTAGCAATATACTTGCCTTGTACATTCGAATTATCTGAATTACAATTTATGAATGACATATTGGAATCTATTTTTGTAGAAATCAGATGTCCTAATAAAAAATATTGTCGTTGGAGTCATGTACACCACAAAGTAACATATCATTATCTAACACTGAAATTGAAAACATTCTCTCACATCAAGCATTAACAAATAAAAATGTGTTTATTATGGGCGATTTAAATTTACTACATCACGATGAAAATGCACGCATTAGTGAATTTCTAGATACATTAATTTCATTTTCACTTATTCCACTTATTACCAAACGTGTAACTGATACTTCATCTACGTTACTTGACAATATTTTTAGCAATATCCACCCTTTCCCGGTCTCGGGAATTATTGTATCCGATATATCGGATCATTTTCCGATATTTGCAAAAACCTCGCTAACGGTTAATCAACATTGTAACTGTCATTGTAATAAGACAATCTACTCTTTTAATCCCCAATCGTTGGCTCACTTTAAAGAACGTTTGGCAAACTCTGATTGGCAATTAGTTCTAGATGAAAATGACGCTAACAAGTCTTTTGATGTATTTATGGAAAGACTTAAATTTCTTCAAAATGAATGTTTTAGTCTTTTAAGCTTGTATATATGCGGACTTTACATTTTTTAAACCAGTGTAATATTTTTTCAAACATTCAATTTGGATTTATAGAAAAGCACACTACGTCACATGCCATTTTACACTTCGTTGACATGATTACATCAGCCTTAGAGATAATCATACTATGCATACAATTGGTATTTTCCTCGATTACTCCAAAGCTTTCGATACTGTTAATCATGAAATCTTACTGCATAAATTATCAAACTATAGAATTAGAGGGGTGGCTCAAAAATGGTTTAGAAGTTACTTTTCAGATAGGCAACAATTTGTATCATTAAATAATTTTGAATCAAGCTGCAGACCTGTTACATGTGGTGTCCCCCAGGGTTCGATTCTGGGCCCACTTCTCTTCATAATTTATGCAAATGATTTCAATAATATATCTAATGTCATGTCGTCAATACTGTTTGCGGATGATTCAAGTCTGTTTTATTCACATGATGATCCAGATAGTCTCTGTGACATCGTTAATCAAGAACTAAAAAAGGTTACTACTTGGATACATGCAAACAAGCTATCCCTAAATATGCTAAAAACCAATTTTATGTTGTTTAGTAACAAATATAGTATGTTACCAAAAGATATTATTTTCAACAATGTTCCTATTAATCAAATAGCCAACACAAAATTTCTTGGTATATTTATTGACGACAGACTTGACTGGAAAGCCCATGTTAATTACCTTTGCAAATTATTATCAATAATTGTTGGCATGATGTATAAATTGAAATCAATATTTCCTCAAAAAGTATTAAATATTTTATATTCTACTCTTATTTTATCGTACTTAAATTATGGTGTTCTTGCTTGGGGAAATGCTTCAAAATCAATTATTACTAAAATTTTATTCATCCAGAAACGAGAATTATCTCCGGGGTAACTTTTCGTGCTCACACCCAAGATTTCTTTCAAAAAAATAAAATATTAAAAATTGAGGATCTCTATAGATTTAATGTTGGTGTCATCATGTTTCAATTAACCGCCGGACACTTACCACCTATAATATCCAGTAAATTCACTCAAAATAAACAATACCACACTCACCAAACAAGACAAAAAGATCAGTATCACCTGCCATTTACTCGAACTAGTCTTAAAATGAATACCCTTGTATACACTGGACCTAAACTCTGGAATTCTCTTCCTTTATCTCTTAAAAAATCTCATAACCGTGCTTTATTTAAACGTCAATTTAAACTATTATTGGTTGAAGGTTCTTTGTAAATTCTTTTATTATTGATATATTTGATATTTCTTAAATAATTTATATAATCTATTTTTTACTTGTTTTTTTAGTTTTAAACATGTTAAACTTATGTGTTAGAGAAAAGATATTAGTTTAATTGTTGTTTTTTTGGAGTTTGTAATTGTGTTATATTATTTATATTTTATTTGTTTTGTTTTGAGGAGCCTATTCACCACAAGCTTTGCTTTCTTTTAGGCTCCTCCACTTTATATTTAAATATTTGTAAAGTGAAATAAATAAATGAAATAAATGAAATGAAATGAAATAAATCGTACGTCGTATACGCATTATTCCTCCCGTAAGCGGCGACCTCCCTTTACGGCCACGCATTCAATAGCACGTTTATATAGCCTATCTATTTGTTAGTGTACACATAGATAAAGTTTTATTGTGCACAGGCGTGCCTAGTATGCTGGCTTGGGCAGTAGACTTTTGTACTTGGTAGTGTGAAGTGCTATCTGTATAGAGGCTTGATTGTATGCTGTTAACTAGAATAGGCTACTACAGTAGTACTGTAGCTGTTCAGTTTTTAGTTGTATTTTAGAGGCATCTTTGGTGAGTGTTATACTGTTTTATAAACTACTTCGATGTATGTACACATAAGACTTAGCTTGCTTTCTATTGCAGTAGTAGTTCGGCCTGATAGGCTAGGCTATAGTCTTGTGTATTTTATTTTATTTTATTAATTTTAGCAACATTAAAACAATACATAAACTTTGAGTGTGCCAAGGAGTGGCAAAAGCGGTCGAAGGACCACTGTCGCCATAAGGCGTGCCACACCAGCACTCAAAGCATACATTAAAACATAAAACAATATAAATATGTAATATTAATACCATAATTATATAAGAGGCATAGTATTTTTAAAGTGGTCCATTAACATGTTTTTAAATTGTACCCAACTTCCGCAAACAAAGGCGTCTTTAATATTGACCGGTAGTGTAGGCTATTCCACAAACGAATAAATCTGGTTGGGATACAATGCTTTCCACTATCAGTTTTGGATGCAAGATGTTTAAAAGTTAGAACATCCAAATGCCTACAATTGATAATTAACATATTTAAAATAAAACTATTCTGTAATTTATATAATATATTTTCTGCAAAACAATTAGAGTTGTATGATCATTAGGCCTACCTCCCGTGTAAGCGGTCACCCGAAAGATCGTATTGACTTTTGACAACAAAATTACAATGTTAATGCTTATTAAGTGCTTATTACCGTCTTTATTTCAGGAATTAAGCTGTTTTTAAAAGATACCGAATATCCCTCGTCGGTGTGGTACTTATTACTTTTTCCAGTAACAAATATTGGATGATGCGTACTGAAATTATTGTAAACATCCTCGATAAACTTATCTGAATGAAGCGTGGTGATAGAAATATAATTTCATTAATCGACAATGCACCGTGCCATTCTTAATCACTAAAGGGAATGTTTTTGTAGAATTTCTTCTGAAAAACACGATTTCTCGTACCCAACCACTTGATGTCTGAATCATTAGACATTGAAGAAGAATTATAGAAGAATCTTACGGTATACTGTTGTGACATGTGATATTTGGTCACAATAGAATATTTTTTTTTTTTACAAATGATTTAATTCCCTTTTATCAAATATGCCATGGCAACAGGACCTTGGAGGAGATTTGAGGCTAATTCTATATTGGTTACACATTCCAAGAATCAGAAGAGAAGCAACAAGATAGTACTGTATTCATCCTAAATCCATCTTTTTATATTTTATATAATTCTAGCTTGGGAGTTTTTATTCCTCGTTGTTCATGTATTAAAAGAACCAGACACCATTCACTTGTCCTGTTCTGTGTGTCACGCTGTATGTAGCAAATGAAATTGTTAAACTAGTAAATCTTCAATGCAGTAAAATGGATGATTAGGATGTGGGGACGAGATAAAGCCAAAACGTTGGAATGTAGCTGGCCTACCCTGATGATAAAGTATATGGATTGTTAAAATAATCCGTTTGCTGGAGAGGAACTCTCGATCTTGAAGAACTTGTAGCCAAGGATTACTGATGAGTGAACTTACAGCTGCTTGTACCACCAGAAAATACTTTGATGACGTCTGAGCCAAATTGGAGGGAGAATTGTGCAAAGATCATAGCGAATCACTGTCAAATTGACTGTTGAGGACACGGATGACGATGGGTTGATAGACAATCCCTTTAGCGGTCCTGGAATTCAGTTCCACAATCTAAGCAATTGAGCTAGCTTGCTAATATAATACTGTATATAAATATAAATCAAAGAGCTGATGGCATGGCAGATAGAAGTTAAAAGAACAAGTTAAAATTGTCTCAATATAAATTTATTAACATACCTGCAGTCGCGTGCTCAAGTTAGTGTTTACCGACCCGACCGACCGACATAGTGAGCTGTAGAGTCGCGTTGCACGCGAGCCATTATAAATCATTGCCAAGGTACGTATGTGTTATTATTACGTAAAATACGCAATAATCCAAAGCTTTAATGACGACTGTAGCAGACGTATCGTGAACTCACAAGTATTGAAACAACTCAATATAATCATTATATAATGTATTAACTCGATCAAATTTGTTTGAGCCTAGCACTAAATTTGATTTGATTTTTTTACATTTGTGGGCGAAAAAATCTCCTTTTTTTTTACATTTGTGGGCGTTTTCACATTTGTGGGCACTGTTTATTACATTTGTGGGTGATGCGTTTTCACATTTGTGGTTGTTTTCACATTTGTGGGTGATGCGTTTTCACATTTGTGGTCGTTTTCACATTGTGGGTGATACGTTTTCACATTTGTGGTCGTTTTCACATCTGGGTTCAACATAATTATTTAACAAAAACTAAAATAATACCAAAAGTTCATATAAATAATAAATTATAATTATTCTTTTCAAAAATGTGTATTATGTAACACCTGCTGTACGATATAAACTAACGATATAAATCTGATAAATAATTTTCAATTAAAATAATAGAGATAGTAGAGTCAGACGAAGCCTCTGAATGCTTTAGTATGTGTGTGCTCAGTCTCATTGCTATGACCTTTTCTGTAAAATAAAAATTAAAAAATCATATAAATGAATAATAATAACACAATAACCGTTTTTAAAAACCTGTAAGTTGTTAAAAGTAATATTATGTTCATTATAAATTGTTAAAGATATTTGATTTTTTTATTAGATTTTTACCTTTAGCTATTAGCATATTCATTGTATACAATTAGTAAACATAAACTTACTGTGATGGTTGTCGAGTTGGTTTGCTGCTGATTGTGATGTCATTTGTATCATTTTCTGTGCTATGTGTAGTCCAGTATGGTATGTCACCCATTGCCTATAAATCAGAAAACAGTAACAAATTGTTAATGTTACAGTAGTAGAATAAAAATCATTACGGTAAATACAATTTAAAGGAAAACTAAGTCAGAGAGCTAACTGAGCGAAATACTAATAATAATTTAATAACTTTTTTATTTATGTGAGTTCATAATTATAATACAGTAATATTATTTTTCCTTCAACATACCTCAGTTAAGTCATCGTCGTCCTTGTTTGTACTGTTTCCTGTAACTTTAGATTTGGATACTTTCGCAATACAAATCATCTTTAGAAGAAACAAAAATACACAAATTAATTGGAGGAGTTTTATCTAAAAATGTTAAGCATTAAGTATATTTTCTTTTCAAATAAAATCATCATCATTATCATCGTCGTTTTACTTTGTTCTTACTTCATTGAATTGCTTTCTAAAGTTGTCCATCTGGGTCTTTGATCTTTCCATGCTCTTCTCCATGATTGTGTGCATTCTCTGTTCTTGATGGGCAAATAGAGCCTTTAGTCTTTTATCTTTTGATACAATTGTTTTGGTAGTTGTGGCCGATTCCTAAAAAAAGGAGAAGAAAAAAAAAATGTGTGTGTAGATATAATAAATACACATTTATTTCGCATTTCCAAATGTTAATACTAATGTTTTCATGTAAATAATGAATATGTTAATGCCCTTGAATGTAATCATATTCCAATTGTTACACACTTACATCTGAAATAGTAGGTCTATTGCTGGAATCTCCAATTTTCTTTGATGTTTCTGTTTTGTTTTGAAGCTTTGTGTCTCCGGCAGAAATCATGTTTTTATATTTTAAAGCTTTCCAGGCATTGTTTTCTACAAACAAGTTAAAAAATAAATGAAATTATTGAAGAAGTAAGTGTAGTAAGTGATTTTAATTACTTTATTTACAGACTTTATAGCCAAAACTACCTTCCATCAGCTTCTGGTTCGTAGCTGTAATTGCTTCCACTATTCCAGTTAAACATTCAATTTTGCCGTCCTTTTGTACACTATTTAGAGATTAAAAATAGCATGGGTGTTTTAAACTGAATTTGAACATTAACAGTACTGTAATTAGAATACAGTAACTTTAATATTAAGAAAAATAATCCCAGAAATGGAGATTTCCAAACAATTAAATCTTGTAGGCGGCAATTCAAGTTATTATTCTACATTAACATCATACAATTAACATCTGTGATTTTTATGTTTGTAAATTATTTTTCGGCAGCATAGAAGAGTAGGCTTATTTAAAAATAATAATTTAAAAAACACACCTTAAAGCTACATTTCTTGCATTTGTCTTGTTCTGTTCCAATAATTGATGTTTCAATGTTTTCACTTTTCTTTTTAGGATTGTTAATTCTTCTGATTTTTCAGTGTTGTTGTTGTCTACATAATTAGTTTTGTTGGTTGGAATGCTCTACAAAGAATGAGTGTTTTAAAGTACAAACTCCAAAATAATAATTCATTAGACCTACTGTAGCTGCATATGTTACAGTAAAGGTGTCATATTAATGGGCAGTGATTGAGTGGAATGGAAATGTATTCATTAATACAATAGATTACAGTAACACTAATCACACATATAGCACAAACCTCTGCTACTTGTCTCTTTATGTCAACAATGTCATCCATGACTTGCTGTTTAAATAAAGTCATTTGTTTGTTTTGCTCCCCAAACATTGATGTCATATTTTCTTGCCATTGTCTGTTTACATAGGTCTGTAACATAAGTTGTTAAACTATAACACTTCATAAATAAGAATTAATATACATTGTATGCATTGTTCTACATGTACATAGCCATTCCATTACTAAGAACTTAAATCATGGGGTGAATTTTATAAATGATTTAGTTGATAGACATGGAATAACTCCATTAAAACAACTTAGTAAACGTCATAATCTTAAGAACTTAAACCGAAAAGGTAATGCTTACCTTATGTGATGGTGTCATGTTATGGTTAGTTGTCGGCAAGCTGGAGTTTCTGTCATCTGTGCTGCTAATAACACTACTATTGCTACTGATTCCATCAAAGCTTTCAACAACTTTCAGTGTTGCAATATTAACATTGTTTGATGTTCTTTTGAGTGCATTCATTGTGCTGGAGTATAAATCTGGTGGCGAATTTTCAGATGTGATGTGATCAATGCCAATGGTGTTGGTAGGCAATCCCAGATGGCTGTCTTGCAAAGATGCGTTCTGAACCATTAGCTTCTTGTTATGTACTGCCATAGGTTGGAAGAAACTAAAAAACAATTGAAAAAGTTATGCCTTAAGATAAATACTGTACAAAATGCTCACATTTGCATTTAATTCGAGTACTAAATACTTATCAAACACAACATTTCTACTTACAGCTGGTTGTTGGTGGCATTTTGCAAAAGTTTTTTTACTTGTACCAACTCTTGTTGAAGATCATCATTCTCTTCTGAAGCTCTATCCAGCTCCTCCGCCAATTCCTCACTTTTCATTCTGTGATTGTGGATTTGGATGTCTAACACGTCAAATGTAGATTGTAAGGCGTCATTCTTAAAGCTCTCATCAGTAAGTTGTTGCTTAAGAGTCTTGTTCTTATATCTCAAATCAACTAGTTTACGTTCAAGGTCTTGAATAGCTCTGAGAAAAGAAAACAAATCACTTAGCAACTGAGTGAAATACTAAATGCACCAATGTAGATTCTTCACATGTGAAAGCAGCATGCAATCAACTCTGAAAATCAAAGCAGTAAGACGTTCCTCATAAAGATACTAGAACTTGATGGAAATTTTAAAATAACCTTACAAAAAAAAAATTAACACTTACTTTAGTTTGCGGGTGCCAAATACATCATGTGTTTTTCTTTCTTTTCGTGATTGAGATTGCAAACGCTGAAATTGATCACTTAAACGAATATTCTCTGTCTCTAATTTAGCAATGATACTATAAAGAAATATATACATTTTATAAAAATATACGTTTTGTCAATGCCTACTTTAAATATCCCAATAATTCAGAGTAGAGATGTGTCTGAGGTTTAAGTTATATAAATGAATTAGAATTCCTTACGTTTCACTATCTTTTCTACACAAGACTGCATCTCTCTCATTAAAAATGTCTTCCATAAATAGGTTGTATTCTTCCAACTCTTTGTGCTTCCAAACCAATTCATCCAAGTCGCTATAATTAATGTTAACATTAAAAATATTAACATTTATGTTTAATGATATTGACATTTTCATAAATAAAAACATTTCTACCATAATAGTTATACCATTACATTGATGATGGATATAATAACTTTTTAATAAGAGAGTTACATTTTTAATGGATACACAATTAATAGACCATTTCCATATTGTAATAATTATCAAAAATTAAGAAATAGCTATTATAAAAGTTATTATTTGATTTCCAATCTCACCTTTGTAACACCTCAATGTTGTCTTTCAGGGATAAGTTCTCTTCACTAAGGTTTTTTTCTTTAATTCTATGTTGATCCAAAGTCCTGTTGAAATAAAAGTTACAATTATCACAACAGTGTATGTTGTTAATGAAAATATAGTTTAATACAGCATGGCACTAAAATAATAACATAAACTGTGATTTATATGATTATATTTCAATTAAGGAATGATTTTTAAAAAAACCAAAAATATATGACGTACTTGTAGAGATTTTCAGTGTTTTTTTTTTCTTTCGTTGCTAAGTCCAGTTCAGTTTTTAATTTGTTGTTTTCATTAATCAGGTCATCCATCATAAGAGACACTTTTTTCAGTTTTCTATGTTAATCAAATACAACAATTTTTAATGTATATTTCATTAGATTTAACAAGAAAAATATTTTGAAAAACAATTCCCACTAATGAATAATTTATATATTTATATTTAAAATAAATTAAAGATATATTGTCCTCTAAAAAATAATTGTTTACAATTCTTTTTTCAATTTTTCATTGTAATGGAAAGTAGTTATTCCATTTAACCAAAATTTGGAATGAAAAAAAAATTGAATCACCTGAATAAACTCTAGGGTTAAAGCAAAAAAATAGTCAAATTGTCTGTCAGAAAGTTTTTGATTAAAGTTAACTGAGAAGAAATTACAATAAAGGTGGGTGATTCCCACGAAAGATAAAAAACTGTTTATTTTGTCTTTTTATAAGTGAAATCATTATTGTTGTTCTTTTTATATAAAATGAAATAACTTTATCAAAACTGCAAATTGCATGTTCAAAGTATGATTTTAACAATCTTTTTCATTTTGTTTTGTTTGGGAAAATCCATCTTTAATAATTATATTTAATTTTAAGAAAACCACATACTTTTTTTCATCTTCTGATGATTTTACTTTCTCAAGTTCTTGTTTGAGGGTGTTATTTTCAGTAACAAATCGTTCTGCAGCAGTTTTGTGCTTATCAACCATGCTAAAAAATTGTAACAAATAAAAACAAAAATTGTTATTAAAAATGTTCTAATTGTATTGAATAGATGCCATTGTACTTAACAGATATTCTATTATTTTTAGAGTTGGTAATTTATAAAATAAAAGTACTAGTAGGAGACCATTTTAATAATAATCACAATTTGAGAAATAGCTTTTTCATTGCAAGTTCATGTTATTAATATGATTTTCAATCTCACCTTTGTAACACCTCAGTTTTGGCTTTCAGGGAAACATTCTGTTCACTAAGTTTTTCTTCTTTAAGTTTATGTTGATCCAACGTCCTAATTGAACAAAAGTTACTATTAAGAGACCATAATTACATTATGTTTCCATGATAATCAAAGCTTAAGAAATAGCTATTATAAAAGTAATGGTAATAAATTGAATTTTAATCTCACCTTTGTAACACCTCAGTTTTGTCTTTTAGGGAAACATTCTCTTCACTAAGTTTTTCTTTTTTAAGTTTTTGTTGATTCAAAGTCCTAATTGAACAAAAGTTACTATTATCACAAAATCTTGTAATTTTTTATGTATTAATTATGTTAATGAATATATGGGTCATCTTGTTTAATACTAATTTTTAAATCTTACCTTTGCAACAACTCTGCTTTATCTTTCAGGAAATTGTTGTCTTCACAAAGTCTCTGTACTATAATTTTCTTTTCATCAATATCGCTAATACAAAATGAAAAAAAAAATTGAGTGATTGATAATCATTATTTTATTTAATTCTGGTAAATTATTAGGCATTAAGTATTCCAAACAACAATAAGATTACAATATAAATACTTCACCTTTCTAACACCTTAGCTTTGGTATTGAGTAAAGTTTTATCTTCACAAAGCTTTTCTTCTGTTATTTTCTGTTTGTCTGAAGTACTTAAAAACAAATATTACTAAAATTATAAAAAAAATCAACTAATTGACTATATACTACCAGATAAGTCATAGGAAAAATAAACTATAATTAGGTCAAAGTGAACATACATTGTACAGAATGAATATCGTTTTTCTACAACATGGTAACAAAAGGTAACTATAAATAGTTGTTTACTTTTTTAACTGTTGTATTTCAGCTTGCAATTTATCATTCTTTTCCTTATAGGCATTGGATTCATCTGTATACCACTGTACATCCTTATTCAGTTCTTCAATTATTTCTTCTTTTTCTTTCACTGCTTCAGAATAATCAAATAAATCATCATTGCAATCTTGTGTGATTTTTTCTTTCTCCAATATTAACTGGTGGAACTTAGATCGCAAAGCTTTGATTTCCTTGCTGAAGCTTTCGTTGTCTTTAAGCAGATGTTCACATTCAGTGGTCAAGTCTTGTATTTGATTTTGTAGGTAGGATCGATCGTCCTGGATTGAAACAGTATCCTGTTTAAAAGATTAAATAAAAATTAATTAGTTAATAAAAATAATAAAGTCATCTAGAATTTCTACTACTCCATTCTACCGTCAGTTAGGCTATAGATTTCTTTACAAGTCAATGTTGACAAAATATTTCTAAACTTTTATTTCATAATGTTTCATTCTTTAATATTCTGATATTATATAAGTTGATAAATGCATTAACATGGTATTAACATTATACAGTTATAATGTATTAATTTGTCAACATTATCAGTTTTATCTTTGTCATCATAGTCAATCATTGCATGGTGCTCATTTCATAAGCATTCAGAGTCATTGCGTCATCTTTATCTTTGTTTTTTTATTACAGCAGCAACATTTTTTAAAATTTACAAAATACATTACATTACATACACAAACATCCAGTTTTAAATTAAAACAATAAAAAGTATTACACAAAGTACAATGACAAACCATATTAACACAAATAACAATTCAACAGAAAAATCAGTAGTAGGCAAAGTGGCCTAAACAATGTAATTATGGTCAGTAAGGCAACATGTTAGTGCTAAAAATAGTATTGCTCTTTAGTAGTTTAAGTGAGAACACAAAAGGCAAACTATAATACATTAAAATTAACAAGACTGACTGATGTTGTATTTTAAGTTTAAATCTATTACTACCAAGGTTTTTTTTTATGCCGTTGAGACTCGGTAAAATAGCCTTTAAAAATATTCTTAGAACATTCAATAGTGAAATAAAGAACAACAACGTTTTAAAACAGCACACAACTAAATGAGTTTGACATGAATTTTATGACAGGATCCTACCTAATATGGTGTTTTTCTTCTTCGTTGAGGCTGTCAATTACATTATTATAATAAATCAATACAAATTAATATTTTATATTTTCATATTTCAATGATTTTAAGATCGTAATAAATAGAAATTATTCATTGTAACTTAATTTATTTTGATAATAGGTACTTAGTGAGCTGATAATACCTACAAAACAATTACAATATGATTCCTACTAGGTTTTTTATTTATTTTTTATTTTACAAAAATGCAACAGCGACCATCTCAACAATTACACAGGATAAACTATTTTGTAATCTATCATGCTTATAAACTCATTGAGGCTTAGGAAGTTCAGTTAAAAGAATCTTGAGTCACTCCGTGAAACTTGGGATTTGAAGGCAAGTATTTTAACCACCAACACCAATTACAATTTATTTGATTGTTGAACGCAAGGAATTAAGTTACTTCACTAATCAATTGATAATGAATGATAAATTAAATATCACTTTTTACAATAAAATGTTTGTTTAAAAAAGTTTAAACATTTAAAAAGTATACCTCAAAGAGATTTTCATCATCTGAAGTAGAATTGAACTTTAGTGATGATGAACTAAGATGGTCTTCGTCATCAAAGATCTGTGATACAACTTGTTTGATGGCAGCTGCCACATGATCAGTCTTGTTTGTGATAAGTGTATCAATATCATCCTGAATATATGATTCAACACTGAAAAACAAGTCTATGTAATTAAAATAATGTTTATAAATCCAGTATTAAGCCAGTTAACAATGATAAGTACATAATATGTACATATATATTATATGCAAATGTAATATATGGTAATTGCAAACAAACCTCAATGGTGATGAGAATGGGCAGGTGTCATCATCTCTGTAAAAAGATTACAGTTAGATTAATAGAAAAGGAAAAAGCATACATTCCTTCACAAAAATTTCCAGATAACCTAACATTTTCAGAGTAGTAACAATATTACATACAAAACAGATGTGGGTGTTATGCTATGTTCTTCATTTGCAAGAAGTTGGTCATCGTCCAATGTGATTGTATCAGTCTTAATGCTGAAGATAATAGAATAAATACATTGGTTAATTATTATTTTTAATGATAAACTGCTACCATACAAAAATATAAGTATTAACATTTTTTCGGTGAGGTACAAAATAACATAATTAGATATAAATACAAACATAATTATGTTAGAAGGATAAATAGTTACATGCATTGGTAGTGATGCCACGAAAGTGAATAATATTTCTAAAAAGTGCACTTATTTATACTTACATGACAGTTTCAGGTTGAATTTCAATCAATCTGTTAGATGAAGTGCTCTTTCTAGAAAATAAAATGAGTTTCAATTATAATACCTTTCTGTGTTATTGAATGTTTTGTGAAAGAATGTAAGATCTAAAAGTTCTCAGACTTTTATGGTTGTTTTACTTACAGACATACTTCCTCTGAATGGCTGACATTAATGGATAAATATTCATTATCACTGGCTTCAGATACAATTTCCTCAGAAATGGAACTGGTCTCAGATATTGATGTTGATTTATATTTAGCGATGTTTAATGAGCTAGTAGTTGGTGTCAGCTCATTGTGGTCAATGTCATCAATAAGAATCTCTTCATTCACAAACGTTTCTAGAGAACTTTTCATTGAGGGTTCATCAGCAAAATTTTCAATAAAGATCTTGTCTTCTGGAACAATTACTTTTTGTTGACAATCAACATTATTTGGAACTGAAAACTTATTTTCATCTTCATTAGCAGTGTATACTATTATTTGATCACCGATACTGGTCTCAGAGGCTGATGTTGGTGTGTCACCATTACCCTGTACGGCATTTTGACCTGCATCAGTTGGTAAGACAAATGAGGATTTATCATTGAAGAAAACAACAACATCCTCTAGATAATCAGCATTCCTGTAAAACAAGGAATAATGAGCATTATTACAACAATATTGTTCAGCAACAGAAACCTATTTCAAAATATGCATCATTGCTTGTTCTGTTTTATTTTTTAACTAACCCCAACAGAATTTCATCAGCAATTGAAATATCTTCAGTCACTGGAGTGTCAAGGGAATTAGAAACAACATCTGGTGTTTGGTTGTCTTTAGTTGCTGTTTGGTCCTTGATGGCATGGGTAGCAGCATTGTAAGCAGGCTGGACATCTTCCCAATAATCAGCATGTCTGAAAATTGAAGTGAAAATCATCTTCTAAATAGTTAGCATTCCTATAAAATAATAAGCTTTATATCAACTTTTAAACAATCTTTATTTTGACAAATGTATTATAATTAGGCAATGTTCCTATTCTGTGCTTTTTTTGTATTGTTTTTTTCAATTTCAATTTGTTTCAACTAACCCCAACTGATTGTCATCGGCAACTGAAATATCTTCAGTCACTGGAGTGTCAAGGGAATAAGAAACAACATCTGGTGTGTGGTTGTCTTTAGCAGCCTCTGTTGTTGCTTTGTCCTTGATGGTATGGGTAGTAGCATTGTAAGCAGGCTGGACACCTTCCCAATAATCAGCATGTCTGAAAATAAAAAATAAGTCTTGTATTCAAAATATTGAATGAGAAAATCATCTTCTAAATAATTAGCATTCCTTAAAAAAATAATAAGCTTTATATCAACTTTCAAACAATGTTTATTTTGACACATTGTATTGTTTTTGATTTTCAATTTATTTCAACTAACCCCAACTGATTGTCATCGGCAACTGAAATATCTTCAGTTACTGGAGTATCAATGGCTTTAGAAACAACATCATCTGGTGTGTAGTTGTCAACATCATTAATAGCCTCAGTTGCTGTTTGGTCTTTGATGACATGGGTAGCAGAATTAAACTCAGCAGCAGGCTGGGCTACATGGTTGCAAGTAACATCTTCCCAATAATCCACATGTCTGACAATTAGAAATAAGTCGTTTTTTATGGAATCCAATTGCAGGAAAAATTAATGGTGTTAAATAGAAATGTGAAAAAAACATTACTTTTATTTATTTATTTTTTTATTTATGTATTGTAAGTACCATTTTTATTCCTTTTCAATCTATTGGATCAACAAAAAAGAAAAATTCTCTCCTAGAATATTAGGATCCAAATGAAATTATTTGAATATACTAACCCCATGGCAAGAAGGTCATCATCATCATCAATTGAAAAGTCATGGGTGCTGGGACAGGCAGAACTACATATTGATGGGATGTTGTAATCAGTTGCAGTGCTGGCAGAGTCATCAAAATCCTCAAAGTCATCATTGTAATGGTACCCATCACTGCGTGCACTGTTATTACTGCCATCATATTATAATAAGAAGAATGTCATCATATTATCATCTAAATATACCATTTAATACTGATAAATATCTGTTATTATATATGTAATACATTCATGTTGTATTGATACCATTACATTTTTACTGTGTACAAGTTGATTAAACAATTAGTAATAATGGTGACAATGGTTTTATAAACTGTTAATTGTGAAGAAAGTGATAATTATTGTTGATGATGATGATAGTGATGATATATGATATTCCTGAATACCTTTCAAATGGCATTTTCAAACTTAGAGATTCACTGCTCAGATATATATCTAAAAAGTGAAATATCTGCTGTTAGTTAAAGTTAGAGTTTTACACCTTTAAAATATAATTAATTATTGTTAAACTTTAATAAAGATAAGATTATGTATTAGAAAATAAAGAAATGTGTTATCAAAGAAGCAGCTTATCTATAATTTACTATATTTCCAAAACAAACCTGGCATGGGTGGGGTTCCATCTCCATTTTCCGAAGCATCATCCGAATAAGATGTTTCTTCGACTTCGTCAGTAATGTCAGTGTTCGGAGAGATTGGATATTTGACATCAATATCAGGTTCCTTCAATTGTCCTGATGTTAAAGACTTCTTGAAGGAGTTGTTTGCTGGTATCTTTTCTGCCTCATCATCATAGAAATCGAGAATATCAGCAATTGCATCAGATAGCGAGCTATCATTGATGCTTTTTTGATCATCATCATCATAATGTGATGTCACATCTGTCAATCAATACATTTATTTTTGCAGTTTTCACATAAAATTAATAACGATCTGATCATGTTTTTTTTTATTTACTTCAATTAAAAGAAATATTGTCTTATAATAATAGGCCTAAAATATTTTTGCTTTAATAAATTGTGTTCATCATTAATCAGTTGTTAAAACATTAAAGCATTACTCTTATTTCAGTATTAATAAAAATAAATAACTTACACTCGGCATTAAGCCTAGATGAAGTCATCATCGAATAGAAGCCAGATAATTAAAGTACAATATAAGTAAAGTCTAAATCTGAAATTGAAAAGAAGATTAATGATTATTTGAGAAGACAAGAGTTTGGCGGCAGTAAGACTAGAGACCAATAATAATAAATATTAATATAGTCACTCCCTACGACTAGGGAAGAGTTTTTTTAGGCCTAAATTATTTTTATTTACAGGAAGGGTTATGATTTCTAGGACTAAAATAGGCATCTTCTCAGGATTATGCCTTCCTCTATGGCCAATTTTCTAAATTCTCTTTTTTTTGTATATCCAACAATCATCTTTATCATTTTTACTAAAACCTTATAATTTCTGTTTTTTTATTTTGTATTGTATTGCTATGGAGGAAAATAAATGTCTTTTGAAATTGAAGACTAGGCCTAGGCCTACTACGAGGCCTCTACTAGCTAGGGCATAGACCTAAAGAGTAGTACTGTAGGTCAGTCTAATTTATTATAGGTGCAGCCTAATAGGCCTCTACTAGCTAGATGGGTAGGGCTAGCCTAGATAGTCCTAAGGCCTAGGCCTAATAGTAAGTAGGTCTTTTTATGATGACCTACTAGATAGCCTACTAAGAGGCCTAGCTAGGCTAGCCAGACTAGGCCTAGGTCCTATAATATATGCTTTAGAGTAGTAGAAATAAGGCCTAGGCCTAGGCTAAGCTGACTAGGCCTCTAACTAGGGCTACAAGAAAGACTAGCTAGCTATAGGGCCTAGCTAGGTCCTGTATAGCCTAGGCCTGGGTTAGGCCTAAACTAACTAGGCCTAATAAGACACTAATAGGCCTAGGGGTCTAGCCTATAGGCTAGTAGTATTATAACTAGGCCTATAGGCTAGCCTTTGTGGGGGCCTAGCTAGGCCATATCTATTTTTAAACCTGCCCTGACCATCTAGCTAGGGCTGCCTAACTAGGGGCCCTAGGCCTACCCCTATATCCTATGCTCTACTTATTTAGGCCCTAGGCCACTTTCTATTTATTATACTTGGGGCTAGATAAGCCTAGCTAGCCTAGGGCCTAGGCTAGCTAGGCCCAAACTAACATAGGGGCCTATCCTAGCCCAGCTAGGCCTAGCCTATTGCTAATACTAGGCCTAGCCTACTAGGCTAGTAGTAGTAGCCTAGTAGGCCTACTACTACTAGCCTAGGCCTACCTAGGCTAGGCCTTCCCATGCCTAATAGGTAGCCTAGGCCTACCTAGGCCTAGCTAGGCCTAGAGGCCTTAACTTTTACCTAATAATAAGATACAGAGAATAATATGTTGCTTTTGTAGCCCGCCCGTCTACCACGAGCCAGACAGACATAAAACACATTGTCATTCTAGCCTAAGCCTCTAGTAGGCCTTAGTCCTAGCCTAGGCCTACTAACTAAGGCTAGGAGTACTTACTCTACTAGCCTACTAGGCTAGATAGGCCTAGCCTAGACACATATTTTAAGATTCGTTTTTGTGTGTGAATTAAAAAAAATACAGTATGGTTAAATGGTAATATAAATCCCAAATGCCAACATATTATATTATAAGTTTTAAATGCAATTCAAGTTAAATATTCGAAGAAAAAATCACAAATAAAGCGGGAGAAAAAAAATACTCAACTTACTAATATTATAAGTATACTAAATCGCAATTGTTTTTGTTGTGAAGTCGGTTGCCTAGCTGGCCAGCCAAGTTGCCATGTGAATCATCTGGGTACCTAACAACAGAGAGCGCACGCGTACATAAATTTTAGCCAATTGACGTTCAATATCTGCTGCTGCACAACGACATTATTTCCTTGTTGGACGCTCATAAAATATTCAAATTACACTACTGTAGCTATAGGCCTAATATTATAATACGATACTATACGATAATTGTCGTTTAACAATAACATGGTAAAAATTGATTGGTTGAATTGAACATACAAAATACACATATGAATACAATATAAAGCATCGTAACCAGTGATTCTATAAGTGGTCTTTCAAATTTACTATTAAATTTGACAAATTATTGTCTGAAGTGAAAAGACTGTGTATATTATTATTATTCAATTCAATTCAACGTAAACATTTATTTTCTTTCTTTCAATCAATAATAAAACAAATGAATAGGCAAGGCTATTTTAAAATCAAAACCAAAGTATACGTTATTGTTCGCAATTTCCAAATACTGGTATATAAAAATAAAATGTTTAAAAACACTCTAAAATACTGTATTATAGATAATTATTAAAATTTCAAATTACAATTTTTTATCTATAATTATACAGGTACTGTTGTTTGGATTTCATTCCTAAAAAAACTCATCCTTTCGTTACATTATTTTAAGATTGACGACGATTTTCAACGTCAACAATTGTCAAGTCACTCGGACCATCATTATAATAAATGGCGGTAGATCTGCATATATATATAATATATACTCCAGACTCTGATGTTTCTACACAACGATATGATTGCAGAGAAAAATGTTGATCCTTTGGTGATACAATACATTCATAGACCATCTAATACAGAGTGACAGCAGGAGTTGACCATTGTCTATGTATGCCATCTGGCGCATTCGCTTTATCTGTTTATCATTTTATACAGTATTGCTTTTAGTTTGTATACTTTGCATCTCCAGTTGTAGGCCTACAAGTAATAAAAATTTCTCAATAACAAATGGTGTTATTTATACTCGACATGAAAAATAACAAATCCAAGTAAAACAAAAAAAACAACAAATTATAATTTGTAGACACCAATAAAAGTAAAATTGATACAAATCAAAATACCGACTTAAAATATTTGTAAAATGTCTTAATAAGATTTGGATATAATAATATGTTTAAAAAAAATAAATATATTGCATTTTAATTATGATTCAGGTGACTATGCTTATAAATTATGTAATTTTACGAGAGCCTTTACGTTCCTTTTAAATTGACATATTGGCATATCTAGATTAATTTCATATTTTTTCATCTAATTAGTAATTTTGGCCCTTAGAAGGATATGCTACCTCTTTTGTATTCGGTATGCGGTTTTGGAACGTACAGATTTGAGTTTCCATGACGAAAGTTGTACTGAAAAGTATTTGGTTTTACAAAATTGTTTAAATAAGTTGCCGTACTCTCTCTCTCGTACTTTTTTTTTTAATAGTAAATTTTCAAATTGAGTTTTTTTGCTCAAAGACATTGGCAGTTTTTAGCAAATTTACTGGCCGGGCACGTGCCATTTTAAATTCTTGCTGCATTATTTTGTATTGTTTAGCTAAATGTGGCATGACACTACATATATTTATATGATGTATTTAAGAAGTTTAAATGAAATCAAATTTTGAATAGACCATTTTGCAGTTATATAGTTATAGTTATTCACTTTCGACGAAAAAAAAAATTAATTGTGCTTATAAAAACTAAAATGGTGTGTATTTTGTTTTACATTTCCTGAAGAAACCCTACAAATAATATCAACTTGCTTTTCAATGATGTTTTTTCCTTTCATTGCTATGTCCAGTTTGGTGTTTAATTTGTTGTTTTCATTAATCGGCCATTTACAAACTGGAATACATACAAACAAGACGCTTCCTCTGTATCATGCATTTTATACAGTATTGCTTTTAGTTTGTAGGGGAGGATGGGGTAACTAGTCCAATTAGTGACTTATCATAAAATAAATACAGCCAGTGATTAATTATTTGGAATTAATTAATTTGAATTAATTAGTGACGACTGCTCTGCTGAACCACTTGCCCCGCCACTGGACCAACATATAAAATACAAAATATTGTTTTTTATTTATCATAACATATTTACAAAAGCAAGTTATGAACTATACATGACATTTAATAAATAATTACATATTTAAACTCCAATGTTTCATTTTTATACATAGCTTTATTCAAAAGTTTTTCACGGTATTATTCATAGGATTTTGACAATTGCAAGTTCATTCGATATCATCATCACAACCATATTCATTTATACAGTTTGTGCAAATAAATGTATGCATCTGTACTGTCCTCTTAATAAAGTACATTCATCATGGTACCATGCACTACATACATCGTCAAAATATGGCATGTGTAGGTGTCCTCATCATCGCTATATTCACTCACTGGCGATAGGTATATTTGTCTTTCGCTTTTTGCCATTTTCTGCTTTTCGCTTTTGTTTCTCCTCTACTAGTCTTTTTTTATCCTCTGCTTTTCTTTTTTTTTCCGCATTTCTTTTTCCATAGCTTCTCTTTCTTGCTGTATTTTCTTTACTCTTAACTCTTCGATAAATTGATCCTCAGTGAGTACTCGTGACTTTGTAGTTTGTCTTTTTTTTACCATTTTAATTTGGTGTGACAAAAACAGTTGGTACTGTCAGCAGATGTTGAGGGATGGTCAATTATAGCGGTGCCAGCAGGTGTAGTTGCAGTAGCAGCTGTATCAGTAGATGTATCAGTAGCTGTATCAGTAGTTGTATCAGTAGCTATATCAGTAGCTGTATCACTAGCTGTAGCTGTACCAGTGGCTGTATCAGTAGCTATATCAGTAGTTGTATCAGTAGCTATATCAGTAGCTGTATCAGTAGCTGTATCAGTAGCTGTATCAGAAGCTGTATCAGTAGTTGTATCAGTAGCTATATCAGTAGCTGTATCAGTAGCTGTATCAGTGGCTCTATCAGTAGCTGTATCAGTGGCTGTATCAGTAGCTATATCAGTAGTTGTATCAGTAGCTATATCAGTAGCTATATCAGTAGCTGTATCAGTAGCTGTATCAGTAGCTGTATCAGTAGCTGTATCAGAAGCTGTATCAGTAGTTGTATCAGTAGCTATATCAGTAGCTGTATCAGTAGCTGTATCAGTGGCTGTATGAGTAGCTGTATCAGTGGCTGTATCAGTAGCTGTATCAGTAGCTGTATCAGTAGTTGTATCAGTAGCTATATCAGTAGCTGTATCAGTAGCTGTATCAGTGGCTGTATCAGTAGCTGTATCAGTAGTTGTATCAGTAGTTATATCAGTAGCTATATCAGTAGCTGTATCAGTAGCTGTATCAGTGGCTGTATCAGTAGCTGTATCAGTAGCTGTATCAGTAGTTGTATCAGTAGTTGTATCAGTAGCTATATCAGTAGCTGTATCAGTAGCTGTATCAGTGGCTGTATCAGTAGCTGTATCAGTAGTTGTATCAGTAGCTATATCAGTAGCTGTATCAGTGGTTGTATTAGTAGCTATATCAGTAGCTGTATCGGTGGCTGTATCAGAAGCTGTATCAGTGGCTGTATTAGTGGCTGTATTAGTAGCTGTATCAGTGGCTGTATCAGTAGCTGTATCAGTGGCTGTATCAGTAGCTGTATCAGTAGCGGTATCAGAAGCTGTATCGATAGCTGTATTTGTTACAAGCGCCCATGCTCTAGATGGTGCATACGCTCCCTCGGGAACTGTTCCTTGATTAAATGGGAAAACTCCAGTACCTCTAAAGCCATTTACTGCATTTGCAACTGTTGCCGCTTGATAGTAGGCTTTGGAAAAAATTTCGCAAAAGTCATGTCGTGTTACAATTTTCCCAAGATTGCGGGCCAAAAACGATGTAAACTCGTTATCATAATATGCAGTTTTTTTCAGTGGCCCAAAAACTGACCTATCAAGGGGCTGCAACCAATGGGTTGTGTGTGGCGGAAGGCATAACATCTCAACCTCATTGTCCTTCGCAAGTTGTATGGTCTATAATGTTATATGAGATGTATGGACATCTAACAATAATAAAACTGGTCGAACCGGGGGAATGTCTTTATAAAGAAATCCATCCATAGGTGAAATAGTTCAATATTTACAAATGAAGACGCCGAACAACCAAACAGTGTTCCAGGTGGTGCGAATCGTGTTAACGGCTGCTGCAGTCGGGCACCTTTGTAAATTACAAAAGGTGGGATGTAAGACCCAGCACCATTAGCGCACATTAAAACTGTTGTGTTGAAGCCGCGTTCACCACTTGTCTTGGAATGAACTTCCTTCTTTCCTTTTGTTGCCTTTATTTTAGGTGGCCGATGCACTGAATTTATTCCCGGTTCGTCGCAATTTCAAATTTGAGCCGGTTTATTCTTTATACCCTCTTCTTCTAGAATGTCACCTAACAGCTTGAAATAGCGCCCAACAGCTACCTCGTTCATACATTTTGCACGATGAGCAGAGAGTGCTTCTGGCTTCCTAACTGAAAGACGTGTGTGGCGCTTTATAAAACCTGTAACCAGTCGATCATACCCAGCTTTTCTGGTTTTCTGGTTAAGATGCGGTTTTCCACTTCTTGCGGAAATTTCATATGCCTTTGAACATAGTTGTTCAGAGGTAACACCAAAGAGTCTTTTTTCTCGTTCCTCACACCAATTAGATAACCTTTCTTCAGTTTCTTTAGATAAAATCGTAGGTCGGGATGCGGGACTATTTACTGGAACTTTGCATTTGCATCTTCTTAGTAACGACGTTTTGGTACACCGTAGTGCTTTGCTGCTTCACAACAACTCATTTCCCCATTCTTTACTGCCTCGACTGCATTCACAATTGACTGCATGTCCCATTTATTTTGGACGCCCCGTTTTGCACCTGTATGTTCTAACTATACTGAAATATATATAGAAATAATTAAAATTAATACATAAAACAAACAAAGAGATCATATTCATAATTGCATATGACACAATAAAACTGTTTTAGAGTGTTTTAATGTAAAGTTAAAACCAAAGACATATGTGGTATGGTTGGACCACTTACCCCAATACCCGTTGGACCACTTAGAATTTAAATTTTTGGTATATACACTAACAATTTATTTTCTATAGATGACTAGCATACATATTTGAGTAATTATTCATAATTAAACCTATTTATCTAATTTGATGGCAAGAATGACCGTTTTTATAGTTTGGCCTATTGTTTTTAATAGGCTGGCAGCTATTTTAGAATTCACACTTTAGGGGTACATTAAACAGGGTACGAATCAAGCCTAAAATATAGAATTTGTAATACCAACTTAAAAAACAAGATCCACTCATATTAATTCTAACTAATTTATATTTTCTATTTCTATAAAAAGTTTACCAATAGAATAACAAATTAGGCCATTTAAGCGATATTGCCTATTGCAAAATAGATATTGTTTTTGTACTGCCAGTTTTAAAAATGGGGTTGTCAAAAAAATGATTCTGAACTATTGGTCCAGTCACTCAATTAAACAAAGCGCCATTGATATAGGCTCAACGCACACTGTCAGCTTTACAAGCTACACAATGTATTCGGCCTAGAATAGATTATTAATCTTTAAAGTAGTTAAAATCACTTTAAACTTATCCTCTTGAAACAATCCATCTAAGAGTGTATTTTTCAATAGATAACTGATAGACGAAGGTTGGAAAATTGCTCAATCTTCCCTGATAAACGTAATCAAATTATTTATTTAAAAAAAAACAAATTGTTTTAAGAATAAAATTTAGAACTATTTATAGCCATTGATTTCGTTATACACGAAGTATTCTTTCACTTTGAAATATAGGCCTATGTAAGCTAAAAAATGAAAGCAATAGGCCTACTGGATATGGAACATTATTGTGCTAAAACTTATGAATATGAGGGCAAGAAGTAGACGAAAGGAACAATGACATGCATGTTAAACTCTTTCAATCAGTCGGCAACATTTCAATGATAAAATATGAATAATTGAATTATTGGTAATTTATATAAGAATAATGGGAAGTAGGCCTATATGAATAATAAAACTACAGCTGCTTATGGACAACAATCGTATAGTATCCTCTTTTTTTTTGTAGGAGCTCTGTTATCTACTTTTGTAATTAAATTGTGGTCTATTTTTGTTTTGTTGCTTTAAAGAAAATTTTTATTTACCTATTTCGCGGATTCAATCTCCAATGTACTGAGCATTGATATCAATGACCATGCGTTTTACTCACTGATCAAACGAAATACATTATGTTCGAGGGATACGTTAAATTAATTAAAACTCCAACGATGCGATCAATTGATACAGTCAGTCGATACGGTCGAGACTAAACATTGTTTTGATTAGGAGGCCCGGCCCGGCATGAGATTTGTACATTCGGCCATTGCGGTACACAACAGAGGAGGTTGCGTAGTTGATACGAGAGACGGAACAACTCGCGACACATGGTCATTGAGACGTAAAATTACTGTTTTTGCCCTTTTTAGTGCTTATCTAATAACCTATATTTATAATTCAGGAAAGCGATATGTGTCAAATTTGAGCATGTACTATTCAGCGGTTTGGGAAGGAGACGTAAAAGTACGCGACCAATTTTATATGTTAATAATATGTTTATACTAACAAATATTATTGTTAGTATCTATATATAAATTTACGTAAGGCCAAAATTCGGTAAATCGCGCCTTATTTTTAGAATTTTTACTTGATGGTATATAAAGTTGGTTCGTACTTTCGGTACTGATTTTAACCACCTGATTTAACCCTATTTACTAATTAAATTAAGTTAGATAATTAGTTATTGACGATTAAAACGAATTTAGGTTCAACGATTTGCCCCAAAGAGGGGTGTTTTCCGATCGTGGTATACACTGTCTAATGGATGTCTATCTTGAAAAATACCCGCCACAAAAATGCGAGGAGGCTTCGCATTTTCCTATCTCCTCCTACGATAATTGTTTTTAATAGCTGAAAACCCGTTGAACAGCTAGAGTACAGCATCATAATGTTGAAGACAGGCCGATTTTCTTTAAAAAATACTATTTTGATAGATTTAATATACGATTCTACAAATGTATTGATTTGCGATGAATGGAACATCCCAATCTCTCAGTCTGCCAGAGTTTAACACAAGTAGGTAAATTTATGAGCCCTTGGTTTAACACATACGGTAGGTAAATATATGGGCCCTTTGAGAATAAACTTGCAATACTTCGACAATACTGTAAATACCTATTATTAACTATTGTTGGTCAACATTTGAATCGAACATTTCTAACTGTGAATGTTCGTACTGTTAGCCTAAATGTAATATAAAAATATATACAAATAAATTTTATTACTGAGATTGTGGATAGGCTCTACTGTTAGATATATAAACACATTATTATATACAAATAAACTTTATACTGACAGTTCCTTCTCAACGTTTGTATTAATTAATAATTACCAAAAATATAAACGTCGTAGTGGTGTATATCGTGTACTTTAATATTTCAATCGATTATGACAGTGACAGTTTTAACAAAGTATTAAATCGCAAATGTTTTACTGTATTTAGATGTAGGCCTATATTATTTATAGGCCTATAAAACATGAAAGAAATATTTCGTTACCGAGTGGATAAAGAATATATTTAAAAATTGTTCTTCTTTGTACCTATCCGCTTTCCCATACCTCAACCCTAATGTTACATACAAAACACAAATTGGGTTTCTTTAAATGAGTCCAAATCAAACATTTGAAGTAATTCCCAGGGTGCTAATTTTAGTTGACTACATGAATCATCGTGTCTATTTATTCGTTTCTGTAAACGACAATGTATTATAGTCCTGCGGTACGTACACTTGAAATCGCCAGTTTTGTTACGCTGAAATTACTGTGTATTCGAGAACCATCTGTGGGTACGACCTAGATGGTACGCGAGCGAAGCGAGCGTGCCATCTAGTTATTATAAGTATGCAAAGACTCTTGACATAATGAGATACGAGATACAGTCAGTCGATACGGTCGAGACTAAACATTGTTATGATTTGGAGGCCCGGCCCGGCATGAGATTTGTACATTCGACCATTGCGGTACACAACAGAGGAGGTTGCGTAGTTGATACGAGAGACGGAACAACTCGCGACACATGGCGATTAACTAAAAATGCAAAGGGGTTATGGAGAAGGTAGTTCTGAATATTTATGTATTAATGCTATCCAAATTGGTCGCGTACTTTTACGTCTCCTTCCCACATACGAATGTGTCAAATTTGAGCATGTACTATTCAGCGGTTTGGGAAGGAGACGTAAAAGTACGCAACCAATTTGGATAGCATTAATACATAAATATTCAGAACTACCTTCTCCATAACCCCTTTGCATTTTTAGTTAATCTAAATTAACTAAAAAATGTTTATACTAACAAATATTATTGTTAGTATTATTATAAGTATGCAAAGACTCTTGACATAATGTCATATTTTATCTAAGTACTGTTGTTTCGATTTCATTCCTAAAAAAACTTCATCCTTTAGTTACATTATTTATGATTGACGCCGTCAGCTCTTGATTTTCAACGTCAACAACTTGCCAAGTGACTGTTTGTTAGAATACATTTCTGTAGTGTAGTTAATCTGTAATAAACTCTTATGTTTCTACACAACGATATGATTGCAGAGAAAAATGTTGATCCTTAGGTGATACAGACGTACTCCATTCATAGACCGTCTTATACGCACAGGAGTTGACCAGTTCAGAACAGCGTTGTGAGACTGTAGAAAGAGACTGTACATGTATGCCGCCTGGCGTATTCTCTCTGTGTGTATCATTTTATATTAGGTATTCTATACTTTACATCTCCAGTTTGTACACGGTAAGTTATGGTACAAGTAATATGTATTTCTAAATAATAAATGGTTTACAAACAGAAAAAAGACTACAGATTTCTCTTCAAACTTGTAAAATGTGCCGTAACCAAACATTAAAGTAGAATAATGTTTTTCAGACTTTCAAGTACGGAAAAGATCGTCTTTCCGGAAATGAAGCTTGATGACGTGTTAGCAACGATTGGGGAGTTTGGTCCGTATCAGTTATGGGTTTACCATTGGTACTGTATGCTGAATTTCTCCGTCGCTTTTCACCACCTTGGTCAAGTCTTTCTTGGCGGTGTGTCTGATCATTGGTGTGCTATTCCCGAAAATACGAATTGCAGTGACTCAACAAACTATGGATGCCAGTATCAACATTTTAGCTTCAAAATTCCCGCCGACGATCTAAGTACATCGATTAATGAAAGCAACTGTATACAGTATGTTTCATACGTTAATATAACCGAAGATACGCCGCTTATAGAATGTGCCAACAGTTATGAGTTTGATCATTCTCGGTACACCAGTACAATTCAAGAAGACGTAAGTATAACAATGTTTTGATTAATTTAATATTTTACTATAAACTATAAACAATAAATTAGATGCTTATACAATATTAATATCACTCCAGATATTTTTGGAAAGTCCAACCATGGATAAAATAAGTATAACATATTATAACTACTTATTTATCCATTGTTAACTGTCAAATTTACAATAAATTTTCAGTTTACATTAGTATGTAAAGGCAAGACCAAAGTGGCATTTGCGCAGTCAATATACTTCTTTGGACTATTGGTTGGTTCAGTGGTTATGGGATCAGTAGCAGACAGGTACATTTTTTATTTACATAATTGTATTTTATTACATTAGAGTAAAGATTAGATAAAGAACCCTTTAAACATAATTCTTTGCACGTTTCCAAACATATTACCGTGGTTTCCGACAATGTGTCTTTTCTCATGGCCTTCCTGTTAAATTGCAATTGTACCATAAGCCTCGCGACTCTCCCCATTAAGCATAAATGCATTTTTTTTCATTGTGTTGTTTAGTATAAAAAAACACAATATTTTCCCCTTATCACGCAAAGTTGTCCCCGTCCCTTAATATATCCGCTTTTGTTTCGTGGGAAAGTGTCTCTTGAATAGATGGTGTCCACAAAGAAGAGATTCTACTGTATGCGTCTAGCTCTACATGCATGCTTTTGGAAAAACTCACTAATATTATTTGTATGTAGACATTGATATTCTTTACAGGTCTAGGCCTCATGTACATAGTTGATTATAGTAATGATGATTATGTCTTCCAGCTCGATATTTGTACCAAGATAGATTTTTTTTCTTTTATTACTAAAAATATATTCATTTCATAATATTCCTAACTTAATAATTATATACAGTACATCTCCTTAAATGTTAAGTTCTTAAGACATTCACTTAGCGTATTCATTTCTTAGCGTATTTATTTCTTAATATAATCATTTTAGCATAGGTATCTTTCTTAACACAATTCATATTTTGGAATATTCATTTCTTAATATAATCATATTTTAGCATTCATTTCTTAACATTATCATATTCTAACATATTCATTTCTTAAGCATAATAATGTTAACATATACATTTCTTAACATAATAATTTTAGCCATTTCTTAACACAATTCATGTTTTTGCATATTTATTTCTTAACATAATTATTTTAGCATACACTATAAGTCACATAGAATAATTAATCAAACTTGTGGTAACTTAACTTTAAGAACGTATCGGAAAGAAGGGACACAATATCCGCTTTCCAGCAATATTCAAATTAGTTTGAGAAAAAACGAAATCCTAACACTCTACAACTACAGACAGCTTATAAATGATGTGTATATAACGTTTTGAGTTATTGATTTCCGTTTTATAAATTTGTATTTTAATTTTTTTTCATTTACTGTATTTCTCAGTTATATTTATCCAAAATGTAGTGGTTTTTTTTTAAAAGGTAGGGGACCGAATCGGCTTGTCAGTCATCGGTGTGTCTTGAATTATTATTATTTTTTTATTGTTCCCTCTCACCTCTTCAATTTTCTTTTGTAATGTGCAATTCTCGCCCAGGCTGCCGTGTTAGTGTATTTGGTGATTTCATCTCTCCGTTTTCTCTTTTATCCTATTATATCCTGGATGTTTGTTTCTTATCTTGTTTCTGACTTTGTGGAAAACAAAGAAGATAGCTCGGTAGATATAAACCATTTTGGAATAGAACTTTTAAAAACAGCTTAAATGGTGGTATATTGAAACTTAAATTTATGTAGTCAATGGAATGATTTAACTGATCTGGGAGTATGTTCCAAATGTTAAGTCCAAAAGGTTTTGTGGGTTTAATTAGTAATTCCCAGTAGTTTTCTTTGTCTTTGCGAGTTTTTTCGCTCCATTTGACATCGTGGTCTATTGCAATAACTCTTAAATTTGCAATCGAGTGACCAGCTGAATTAGAATGTTCGGCTACAGGTTTATCAAGCTTTAATGTTTTGATAGCTTATCTGTATTGTCATTCACATACGGCGCGTACAGTAGAGTCAACCAATGAACAGGTTTTGCAAGATCTGCCCAAATTTTGGCTGTCATGAGAATTAATTTCACTCTTAGAGGTCTACCAAATGCAATAGTGGGTGGTTTCGGAAAAACAGTCCTGAGACGTTCTGTGGACTGTAGAAGGGGCATATGTTTCTTAATAATAGCCCGTTAATGGAGGCAACCTGGGGTGATACGTTGTGACCATTGACACTCTGGTCTAATTTGGCTGACGTGGTTTGTACGTCAGAGTTTGGAATCGAGGCATATAGGTCTACCTTTCTTTATAGCGATTTCGATGATGTTTCCTTTCTATTTCGGATACGTCCGATACGTAATTCTTGATTGTACAGTATATCTGTAGGAAGCAGGTACATATTTTTATCCGTGAGTTTACGGAATAGGTTAGTTTTGAGTGTACCATTTTCTATGGTTACTATAGTGTCAACAACTTCAACGCTACTAGTGGATTTAATAGCTGTAAATTTGATAGTTGAGTGGGCAGAATCAATATTCAAAAGAAAAGAGTCCAGATTATCTTTACCATGGGTCCAGTTTATGAAGATGTCGCAATGTATCTAAACTAACAAGTGGTTTATTAGGTTGGAAGGACATAAAATTGGCCTCAAATTGTCGCATAAAAAATTTTGCAAAAGATGGCGCCTTTTTGTGCCCATTGCTGTGCCATGAATTTGGAGTTGATGGTCATTTCCAAAAATACAAATTGTGGTTGGTCAAAATCAAAATGACCAGTTCTCGTAAATGAGCTGTAGTAGGCGTTTTGCCTGGAATTTGTTTGTAATTTAAAATGCATGTATTACATCTTATGTAGCCAGAATAGAATTATTAGGTAAATTTTGAATTTGGTTAATTTTGCGGATAAAGTCCGTCGAGTCCTGAATGTATGAAGGGAGATCAGTTAAACATGATCTTATAATCGCGTCGAGCATAGCTCATCGGCGAAAGTTCCGTATTTTTAGTTGTATGAAAAATGTCTCTGGCGGGATTGGAACGTGCGACCTCTCGTTTCATAACACTAGACCATAGAGCCATATATGGTATTATCACAGATTTTCACCAACCAGATACATTCTCTCATACAACAAACCCTCATAACCAGTGGACGCTTAACTAGTCAGAATAAATTCCAACTTTAGTACGCAACGGTTTTTAAAATAATATCGTGTATATGTAAATCAATTGTGTTGCGTAGCACTGTGTAAATTATTTATAAATCATACAGTCAAATTATAGAAACAGTGCTCATATTCGGAACATGATCTTATAATCACGTCGAGCATAGCTCATCACGCTTACAGGGCGAGTATCATACTAGACCACAGAGCCATATATGGTATTATCACAGATTTTCACCCACCAAAATCCCACCAGAGACATTTGTAACTAAACTAACTAAAAATACGGAACTTTTTATATACTTTATAAATATTTTCAGCCATTTTGAAAAAAAAGGCAGCAGATGATATTTTATTCTTATTACTAATTATTGCACAGACCTAAAATATTACAACAAGTTTTTAAAATTTACAATAACCTGATACTTAGAAAAAAGTATGGCGGCCATTTTGAGGTTCGCCTCTTATATCTTTTATTTCATATCATAGGACATGTATAACAAATTTGGTGCCGTTATCCAAAAGTAAACGATCGACTTGTTTTTTTCGTGATAAAAACAAACGCTTGGCTTTAGTTAATCCACAGTTAGACCAAAATGTGTGGCACAATTATTACTGTTATAGACATTCACAAGATTGTGTTTAGGGGGATAAAAAGTTTGGGTTTTTAACATGTACAGTATATTCCAGTTCAAGCTAACATAATAGACACCAAGATATTTACAATTGTCTACCCTAGATAATTCAATACCATTAATGTTAACATTATAAGCTATCCAATTAACACAAATTCGGACTTTTTAACAGTAGGCCTAATAATAAGTTAATTGCTCTCAAGCCAATTGTTTATGTCTTGATAAATCACTATTCAAACATACAGTTATATCATCAAGTGAATTTGAGGAATAATAGATTGCAGTATCATCAACATAGTAAGCTTTTACACTACAACATTGAGAAATACAATTTGGCGGGTTATTAATATATATCAGGAAAGCAAGTGGTCCAATAATGGATCAGATTTGATACCATATATACAATTAGTCTGAGTTCGATCACTTACAGTACCTAACCCTTAAACAACTTAATACAATATTTACTTCAATTATACATTTTTAATTTATATATTATTACTGCCTTTCCGCTGAAAAGTCTGCCGACATTTCCGCTTGGGCTGCTCCGTAAATCTCTTTTACTAGTTTCTTCCAGTCTGATCTTTCATTGGCTAGTTCTTTAAGTTGTTTCATGTCTTTCTTGGTTTTCAATTGTCCGGGATACTTAATGTCTGTATTATGCTTATAAAGGGTGAGTAGGTCGTTGCTGAGAGTTATTGGTAGGGTGGTTCTCGGTCTTCCTCGAAATTTTATATTGGTAGTGTTGCTGAAATAATAGCTTATTGCTGTGTTGGCTGGTGTACATGTGTCTTGTCTAAGTATGTGACCCAATAGTCTCCATCTTGCGTCGACTATTTCTAATGAAATCGGTTTTGTTCCTGTCCTTCTGTATAAATTTATGTTCGATATCCTGTCTGGGAACCTGATACCTATGATTTTGCGAAGTTGCTGTCTGTGAAATGTGTCGAGTTTATGTGCTTCTTCTTTTGTGAGTCCCCATGTTTCAGAGTTGTAGAGTAATATACTTTTAACTAGTGAGTTGTACAGCTTGATACGTATTTTTAATTTGATTTTATCTTTTCGAAGCCACATCGAGTTTAGTTTGGTCATTGCTACACGCGCTAGTTGTTTTCTTCTAATTATGTCTTGTCTGTCCCCAAAGAGCGATCCTACTTTCTTCGTGTTTCTCCATTGTTCTTGTATGTCCTCTTTTTCTCGTCTTACGATAGTGTGTTCTGTTTTTTCTTTATTTACATTTAAGTTGAAAGTTGATAAATGGCGTTCTAATTCGTTTACATTATGCTTGCTGTTTAGACTCAAAAAATCTACATCATCAGCATATGATATCTCTTTAGGTATTTCTGTTTGGGTAATTGTTCTGATTCCTCGTAGCGCAGACTCAAGGTAAACAGTGAATAAGACCGGGCTTAAGCTATCTCCTTGAGGGGTGCCGATGTTGGTTTGTTGAAGAATATAATGATGGTCTACAGTATCAAAAGCTATTTTAAGTCAAGCATACGCAGGCAAATTAGGTTAAGTAATGTGGAGTAATTTCTTTTGAATCCTGACTGATTGCTGTTTAAAAGATTATTTATATTAAATAAGATAATGATATATTTGGTCAAATACTATTTTAGAGATAACATTTAACACATAAATCGGGCGGTAATTCTCTGGATTGCCCCGATCACCAGCCTTAAATAATAAAAGAAACATTGGCGTGTTTCCATTTTTTGGGAATTATATTACACTACCAGTTGCCTTATTTACTGACAATGAGCTTAGTTTTTGGTGACTGCTTGGAGATCAAAAGAAATATTTTCTGGTATGTCATTAGAACAACAGTACTGTAGTTATTTTCTTTAATTTCACTTACTAAATGTATTATACGATTATTTCTATTAATACAATGGCACTTTTGTTAACATATTAATCCAACCACTTTAATTCATTATTTATAGGATTGGTCGTAAACCTACATTAATCATCTGTGCTGTAATGCAGTCTTCATTTGGTTTAGCGTTATCATTTATCCAATCTTTTACCGCATACTGTATTCTACGATTTATCATTGCCACGGCAACCATAGGAATATATCTAATATCGTTTGTGATGGGTACGTTATACTCTAACGTGATCTGATATTGTGTTATATATTTTCTGGGTTTTTTTTCTTTACAGATTTATAAATTAAATCAACTAGACTGCTTAATTGTGTGTCTCATTTAATTTAATTGTGATGGAGAATTAGGATTGAGATATAATTTATCATAATTTCATATTCAGTTTCCGGTATTACTTAAAAAATAGAAAGGAATATTAATTTTTAATTTCATTTATGTATCCTTATATGGCACATTACTGTACATAATACATATATTAGTTCATTGTACAGTAAAATAAATACATATAACTTGCTAACATAAAACAAATAATTTATATTATGAAAATATTATTTGGGCAATGAAATGAACTATTTTACGTTTAACAACATTGAAGAAAAACTTACTATGGCTTGGTTAGCATTTTTGTAACATTTTAGAGAATATTATGTGCGGTAGAATATGTTCTACTGTATTCAGGGCCATATATGGCGTAATTATTAATATAAAATTCATTTTCTTACATTTAATTTTGATCTTGAATAATTTTGCTTTAAATATTATATTATAGCAACCGAATTGGTTGGTTTAAAATGGAGAAATGTTGCTGGAAACGTGATGCCTATATACTGGAGTTTGGGAATCATGGTACTAGCCTTGTTTGGCTATCTTGTCCGTGACTGGAGAAAGTTACAGATAGTTCTCTCTGTGCCAACTGGAGTAGCAGCTCTATATATGCCGTGAGTTTTTTAGATTAATATTCTTCTTATAATGTCGATGAAACATTTTGTTTTGTCCTACAGTAACTGTACACTGTTTTAATTACAATACTATATTGATAGATAAATACTAATACAAAAAGTAGAATAGAATTTAAAACGTTAAAATGTAAACAGTCTTCTAGAGAGTAGGCCTACATGTCAAATTTAGTTCTTGTTATTTTAGTTTCCTACCAGAGTCTGCAAGGTGGTTGCTCTCACAAGGTGAGGTCACAAAGGCTGAGAAAATTGTACACAAATTCGCACGTGCTAGTAAAGTTACAATTGCAGAGCATCCGTTTGGTGATAAGATACAGGTACACATTTAACACTAAACCGTGAAACGAGAAAAGTGTGAATATAGCTTAATACATTTTTTGTAGGCCTATTTTAAAGATAAGCAACAAACAATGCTACTACACTACGTAAACCCCCCAAAAACGCAGAAATAGTTCCGATCTTCAGTGTTCTATGTAGGCCTACATATACGGCTCACATTAACTCTTCTCATGAAGGGATGTATTGCACTGTACTGTATCAGGTTTTTGCTTTAATCTTAAAACAAAAACTTTTTATTTTCCAGATGAAAAAAGAGCGAAAATATACAGCGTTGGATTTATTTCGCACTCCTAACTTACGTAAAAAGACAATCAATGTTATGTATAACTGGTTAGTAGTCATTCACCCAATTCACTTACAGTATCGTGCGCCTAAAGACAACAGTTTCCTGTTATCGTGAATTGACATTGTAAACAAATCGGATGTAAAATCGATCCTTAATTTATTAACGAAGAATATGAAATATAAATGTTGGTAAACAACGTGTTTTTTGCAGTCTAACTGTGTTGAATAGTAGACATGTGTAAATGACACACAAAGACTATTGATTTCGCACAGTTGCCACTAAGCGACTCTTATAGATATGTACACAAGAAGAGGGTGGGGAGTCCTAAGACAGCGGTGGCGCAAGGATTTTCCAGAAGCGGGGGCTACATTCCCCGACGAGGGGGCTATGCGAGGGAAGCGAGCATCACTAGGCTGGGGGCCAGGGGGCCGCCAAGGTAGGGGTCGAGGGGGCGATGCCCCCGGAAGCAACGCGTTCTAGCGTCATTTGAGGCCATTTTAATAAGATTTAGGGTAGCCACTTTTTCCATTTTTTATAATGCATAAATAAAATACTGCGTACAAAAACACGATGCACGATGATGACTGTTTCAATCCATATTTTTCAATTTAAAAAAAAGTTCAAAATATGGCTATATCTATCGGGTAAATTGTAGCTTAGAAAAATTAATATACGCAAACGTAAAGCGTAGGCTACCCACAGGCGAAGAGGTGTGCCTATATTGTTTATCGCATAGGCGTACCGTATGCTGGTTGCTGTCTGGGGGGTGCAAAAATGGTAAATGCGTGCCTTGGGCTAATCTGTAAGAAAATTTTGAAAAATAGAGCTGCTAGGTCCCCGGAAGTCGCAATTAATTTATATACATATTAAAGATACTATGAAACGAAATTACAAGTCTACAGAAACAGACAACCGTGGTTGGGATGGAGCTAAGAAAATTTAGAAAAATAGAGTTGGAGGTCCCGGAAATTGGACTTATTATACTTCAAAACAAGAAACAAAATATAGTCCCTATCATGGTTGTGACTGAGCTAAGACATTTTTGAAAAATAGAGCTGTTAGGTCCCGGAAAATGAACTTATTATTCTTCGAAATATGACCAGCTTTATGGTTTGGGCTGAGCTAAGAAAATGTTTAAAACTAGAGCTGCAGGTATTCAAAAATTGCATCTTATACTATGGAAACATCGGGCCTAGAGGCTTAAAAAAAGTGGTCCGTTTTGCCTTTATTTTAGAGGGGGAGGTGGGGTGCGTCCGCAAGCGTAGAACCTTTTAGTAGTCGGGGAAATCAGTTTATAGCCTACTTTTCAAGTGTATGCGTGCGTACGTCCATCTGGACTTCCGAGTGTTGAGAAGTTCATACAGGACATTTTAAAATTTAATAACTTAGCTATAATAAGATGTTGGCTAAGCGAAAATAGCATGTTTTTTGTTTAGTAATGTATGAAATATATATTTTAAGTGCCCCATGGTACAGGGTTACTTGTAAATCAAAACATTTGTGAACATACGAACAATTAACATAATTCGTTTTTCCTGTAGTGTAGCGTACGTCCACACACAGTACACGACGTAACCGTCGATAAACTTCGCCTGGAAAGTAACTACAATACACTTTTGGTCCCTGGATGGAACATGATATCACGCGTCCGGAGCCAACGTTGAACGATTCGTACAAAGGGATACCGCCAGACAAGTGCGTACCTAGCTACTGTTTAATAGCTAGATCGCTGGCAATAATGAATGCATAGTAGTCAAGTAAAAATATGGTTGAACCTAGAACAAATTGAAACAGAATTTTTTTTGTTTTATTTGGTTGATATGGTGAACATGAACATCATATCTAAAGTTTACCAAAATCGGACATGGGGAAGTGGGTTAATTAGCATAAATTCAAAATGGCCGCCATTTGCAATTTTAAAGACTCATATCTCCTTAACGGTTGGATTAAGACCACCTAAGTGCATTACGAGTAGATATAAATGTGATATTAAACATTCTAATTAGCATATTTAAATTTTCATATGACGTACCTATAACGTCTTATGGTAGTTGTGACGTCGATATATTTTATCTGTATTTTATTGTTAACCGTTTTTTGATGTTGTATTGTTTTATGTTTCAAACCTGTTAGTGGCGGTATTTATCGCTGTTGGTTTTGATTGAATAAAATAAAATAAAATAAAATAAAATAAAATAAAATAAATTATGTTATAAATGCTTAAATGACATTATACTATGCGAACAATTTATAAACTGCAGAAAAACAAATTTCCTAACATTCTCCTTGTTGAAATGAACATAATTTCCAAAGTTTATCAAAATCGGATGTCAGGAAGTGTGTTAATTAGCATAAATTCAAAATGGCACTATTAATTACAATATCATTTTGAAGCCCTATATCTCCTTAATGGTGGTTTTAGACCACCAACGTGCATTGCGAGTAGATATAAATGTGACAATAAACTTCCCAATTAGCACATTTAAAGTACCATATGACGTGAATATGACGTCATATGTCTTATGACATCTTAAGTACGTTATAATGGCAATTTGAATATGCTAATTGGAAAGTTTAATATCACATTTATATCTACTCGCAATGCACTTAGGTGGTCTAAAACCAAGCGTTAAGGAGATATGGAACTTCAAAATGGTATGATAAATAGCGGCCATTTTGAATGTATGCTAATCAACCCACTTCCTGACGTCCGATTTTGGTAAACTTTGGAAATAATTTTCATTTCAACAAGGAGAATGTCAAGAAACATGTTTTCTTGCAGTTCCTAAATTGTTCGCATAGTATGTCATTGAAACAGTTATAACATAATATTATATGACGTCACAACTACCATATGATGTCATAGGTCATAGGTATAGGTCATATGGGAATTTAAATATGCTAATTAGAATGTTTAATATCACATTTATATCTACTCGTAATGCACTTAGGTGGTGTAAATCCAACCGTTAGAGAGATATGAGGCTTCAAAATAGCAAATGGCGGCCATTTTGAATTTATGCTAATTAACCCACTTCCTGATGTCCGATTTTGGTAAACTTTGGATATGATATTCATTTGAACCATATTTACCAGACAAAACAAAAAAGAATTATGTTGCAATTTGTTCTAGGTCCACCCTGTTTTTGACTTATCTTTACTGGACTATAAAGGTTGTTGAGCATGTAGAGTAAACAATCTATATATAAATTATGGTTAATTCTGACATAGGCGAGCACAATGCAAAAACTTCGGTACAAATCTCCGCCTTGGATACCTACCTTATCTATCCGAGATGTACCGCGAAACGTAGATTTGATAACATTAGTGTGCACGCTGACGCTATTGTTCCATATTTATATCTTAGGAAGATGTTATAAAGAGTTTTTTAACAACATTTATGATTTCAACATTGGATTTTTCTCTCAATTTCAATTCTTCCCGGTCAAAGTAATTTCCGGGTTTAAGATAATTTCACCATAGACCCCATTTACACTTTCGTTTGGGTCCAGGGCCGGTCCTGGGTCGGTCCTGGGCCGGTTGCAAATATTTACTTTTTAGGCCGGCCCAGAGCGTTTACACTACCGACGCAGATTACTGGTCGTAAATAATTTTATCGGAAGTACCATTGCATTTTTCTCTCTCGATCGTCAATTCAACTCTCCGCGCGAACCGACCGTTTTATATTTATAGTACTGTATTGTTGTTTTTTGTCCCATTAAAAACAAAATGAACCCCACTGTTTTATATATAATGTGGCTATATTTTATGTATATGCGAAACAAGCGGAGGAATACTTTATTGAAAGAAGATGTCTGAAAATAAATTTAACTATATAATGAAGAAAACAAATTGTCGCCCGAAAAGGAGGAAGGTATGTAGGCCTACTGAGAATGTCGGATCGTCATAACAACAACCTCATAAAAAGGTCAAACGTTGTTCACGGTTCACTGCGTAAGCCGGCCCAAACGTAAAAGCCGCTCCTGAACCTACCTGGAGAGGTGGCCCAGATCTGCGTCCGGCCCAGGGCCGGCCTAACTTTTTGGAGTATTTACACTTATCAATTGCCGACCCAGGGCCGACCCAGGGCCGGCCTAAATCGTAAGTGTAAATGGGGTCTTAGTTTCAAATATTTTCTCACTTTTATACACAAGGGAGCAGTTAAAATAATAGATTTGACCCTAAAGGTGACTGGAAACAGGCACTTTCCATCAATCAATACAGTGTCCCTTTGGAAGACGAAAAAAAAATTGGCCATTAATCATAGCCATTTCAGTTTTTTGTTTATTTTAAAACATACCACACGTGTGTGAAGGTACAGTAGTTAAATAATAGGAATTATACTGCAAATTAATAAAGATCAAATTAAATATACGCCATAAAGAATCAGAATATATTGTGGGGAATAGTATTATAAAATTACATAGGGAGATTTGATAAGACATTTTTTTTTAATATGTAATAATTTGTTCTTGTTGTGAGTTTTTAATATTGGTATTGTTGTATTGTCATGTTATTTTATATATTGTAATTATAATGTATTTGAAGACGAGCAATGTAAATTTTCTCCTTGTGGGAACGAATAAAGATTATACTTGATACTTGATACTTGATACTCTCCAATAAAACATCACTTTGAATAATAACCCCCCCCCCCCCCCACAACCCAACTATCTAATAAACGTCCATCCACATATTTATAATAACACAATTATACTATTTGTAGTGGAATTCACCGCACTGTTATCTGCAATTTACCAAGCATTTGTTATTCTTTTTTACCACTTTTCATATCTATGAGAGGATTTCATTTGATTATAAATGTTACCATATTATTAGAACTAAAAAATTTAACATATATCCCTCGAATAAGCACCTCCCTCAAATGACCTCCGCCTCCCCAACGGGCCCTACCAAACAATAAAAACTATACTTTAAAATGTTATTAATCATTAACACTGTGAAACAAAGTAGTTCAGTTTTACGAATGTCAAGCATTTTCAATAATGGTAACCGACAGAAAATGTATAAGGAGAACATTATCATTCCGAGAACCATCGTCTACACTTCCTAGAGGGGGAGCGACCGAAGCGAGCTCACCCTCTAGTATAATTAAACACGCCATCGTTTCGTTGTTAACGACGGTTAATTAAACTGTGTTTATTTTGTAACATTGTGGGCGGTCCGTGCTCTGTCAGCTAGAGTCATTGAAGCTTTGATCTAAAACTGATGCATTTCCTTTTATTTCTTAATCCATGTGAGAACTAATGTTATCAAATCTACGTTTCGCGTTACATCTGAGATAGATGAGGTAAGTAACCAAGGCGTAGATCTTTCCCGAAGCATAATTTATATACCTGTATAGATAACTAGAAATTGCAAAGTGCTGCAAGCAGATGATCTATTTAATGTCAATATAGTTTTGATGATGCTGGGTCCTCCGAAAGACCCAAACCGAAATTTTATATATTAGATCGCTTCTAATTGGATAACAAAGACCCTACGGACTATGTACAATTGTCGCTTGCAATAATCATTACTTCACCAGCAGACAGTACAGTACAGATGAAGCCGTAAACCTAGGTTGTTCTTTTGGCAAATGCTTTGTAGAAAAATAATGAACTTTCGAATCTAACAAGCAATGAAACGTAAAGAAAGATCAAATTGCTGTCCTGAATCTGAATTGCTACGACGTACTAAGTAACATAAAAAAATCAATCAAACAAAAAACGAAACAAACTAGAAAGCCACTCCGAGAGTGCATAAGGTAAAATTCTCCTACATAAGATTTCTCCGGGAAAATATATATATTTGTGTGTGTCTTAATGCTGTGTGTGATTTATGCTAATTTCACTTCAAGCATGTGTATGCGAATTTGGTGTAATGGTTTAATTACCAGCCTTTCAACTAACAATAGTATCAGTTGACTAACAATAGAGAAGCAACGCCAAAAACAAACTGGTGAAAAAAGAAATAGGTTTTTTACTACTCGTATAAAAAACCTGTAAGTTAAATCAAATTATGTTTTTAAATTACAAATCACAAATTATAGCTCATGCCTCTTGTACAAATATGAAGTTTTTTGGACAATTAGTTCTCGAGAAAATGCAATTTCAGTTTACTTGTTACTTTAAGACTGATCGCCGGCTTTTGAAAAATTGAAAAATATTTAAACAATAACAGGTCTGAAAATTAAGAAAAAAACTGAGATCTGAGTTTTCTAGACACCCCTCTATAACCTGTGGTATTTTGTCCGCCCGAATATGGCGTCCATTGATTTATAGGGCGCGTAGTATTATAAGATAGGAGCTTTGCAACAGTTAGCTATCTTGCGCCGCGTAGCGGCGCTATACAATCTTTGCATATACCTGCATCTTTTGGTCAAGTTAAAACATAACTGCTTTCGTCGTTTCAGAGATCTGCACAAAAAATGAGAAAATAATGAAATTCAACAGAGTATCGCTCTACAGAGAGCCTAATAAACCAAATATTTCTTTAAACAATTGTATGAACGAAATATTACTTTTCCTTTGTAATTAAACTTGATTACATTGTTTATTTATTTACAGGTTTGTGGTGGTAATGGTGTTTTACGGTCTTTCCTTGAGCACTGATGGTCTAGGTATTGACCCTTACATTGCATTCATGCTGTCTGGCCTGGTTGAGATTCCTGCTCGTATATTTAGTATTTTTTCCATAGATCGCTTCGGAAGGCGTCCGATGTTGGCTATTGTAATATTGTCTGGAGGGGCATGTTGCTTGATTACGGTTTTTATTGGTGAGTTTCAGTATTCCACCTATATTTTGAAATAAATATATATATCAGGCACATAACATGAATTCTAAACCGCCCGATGATATACTGAAATTTAATTAATTAAAACGATAAAGATGAGGAAATCTGTGAGAATGAGAAAAAGTCGCCCCAATCGAGATTCGAACCCGGATCCTTCTGCTTGATATATGCTGATGTCCTAACCATTAGACCACTGGGGCTTTAATGATATTGTTAAAACTCGATTTAGTCCGGTCAATGTAGCAAAACAAGGCCATATACATTGCTGCAGTCGCGTGCGCAAATTTGAGTTAGTATTTACCGACCGACCAACCGACCGATAGTGAGCTGTAGAGTCGCGTTTGCATGCGACTAAACAAATGGGTATACCTAGACAAAATTAGAACATAATTTTTTTTTCTTTGGTAAATGTCTCTAAAGACCTATCAGAACAACATATAAAAAATGGAGAAAAAAAGGAGTTGAAGAAATTAGGTTAATGTATATACATCAAAATTTCTACTTTCTACAGTATTTGTCTATATATCATGTATAGTAAGGCAATCTAGAATTTAAAGTCAGACAGATTGCAAACAAGGCTCCTTTGAAAAAAATTGAACACATATGTGTGGAGATGACATTCTACAAATAACACCTCGGTCACATATTAAAAACATATGCAAATTAGCTGAAATATGCAAATTAAGGGTAAAAATATAGGGTACACATAAAACGCCAGCCGCGAATTGTAGAGAGTTAATTTTTTACTAAATTGTTCAGAACATATATATATATAAACACATTAGGCAATGAACATTAATTCGAAACCGCCCGGTGATATACTGAAATTTAATTAATTAATTTGAAACGATAAAGATGAGGAAATATGTGAGAATGAGAAAAAGTCGCCCCAACCTAGACTCGAACTCGGACCGCCTGCTTGATATGCAGATGTCCTAACCATTAGACCACTGGGGCTTTCATGGTATTGTTTGAACTCGATTGGATATATATATATATATAAACACATTAGGAAATGAACATTAATTCTAAACCGCCCGGTGATATACTGAAATTTAATTAATTAATTTGAAACGATAAAGATGAAAAAATCTGTGAGAATCAGAAAAAGTCGCCCCAACCGAGACTCGAACTTGGACCGCCTGCTTGATATGCAGGTGTCCTAACCATTGGACCACTGGGGCTTTCATGGTATTGTTCAAACTCGATGGGATAGCGACTCTTTAACATTCTCGGCGTGGTACGGCGGAACAGCACTAGTCCTCAGTTGTACGCACGCGCACCAGAGATCAAATTGATACGCCCTCGATCGTCTTTCAGTATTTTTATTCACGAGGCGGGATCTCCGAAGAGATATTTTTATATATATAAACACATTAGACAATGAACATTAATTCGAAACCGCCCGGTGATATACTGAAATGTAATTAATTAATTTGAAACGATAAAGATGAGGAAATCTGTCAAAATGAGAAAAAGTCGCCCCAACCGAGACTCGAACTCGGACCGCCTGCTTGATATGCAGATGTCCTAACCATTAGACCACTGGGGCTTTCATGGTATTGTTCAAACTCGATTGGATTGCGACTCGTTAACCTTCTGGACGTGGTACTTCGGAACAGCACTAGTCCTCAGTTGTACGCACGAGCAACAGAGATCAAATTGATACGCCCTCATCTTTCAGTATTTTTATTCACGAGGCGGGATCTCCAAAGAGATACTTTTTATATATATAAACACAACAGGCAAAGAACATTAATTCTAAACCGTCCGGTGATATACAGAAATTTAATTAATTAATTTGAAACGATAAAGATGAGGAAATCTGTGAGAATGAGAAAATGTCTCATATATATATATATATACCTGTATTCCTTCTTATGGAATTTGTTTTAAAAAAAAATGACAGGAAATGTCGTATTTGACCTCTGACCTTATTTTCAAAGAATTATGTAATTTTCACAGGATTTATGTATTTCCATAACTACTATAGGAAGAAACTTTAATTTAGTCTCTATGGAGTTCCACAAATCACACCTCGGTCATACCTTTGGAACATATATGTAAATTGACTCAGCTGGAATATGCAAATTAAGGGTTAAAAACAGAATATCCATAGAACGCCAGCCGCTAGTTGTAGAGAGTTATTTTTCCCCTTAATTGTTCAAAATAAACAGGTTTAATTCCAATTCTTATGATTAAACAGTTTGTCCAAAATGACCTCTGACCTTATTTTCAAAGGATTAAGGTAACTTTCAGACAGGATTTACGTATCACCGTAACTACTCTAGGTAGATACTTCATTTTAGTCTCTATAACATTAACATCAAGCAAGCAAGTATCAATCACGTATATGATAAAGTGATAGAATTCCACAAATCAAAATGGAATTGGAAACATATTAATATTTAACAACATTTATTCAACATTTAACAGTTTTATGGGTTAGATACACAGAAGCCAAAATGGCTTGTCTTTGTAGTCTAAACATAAAACATAGACGAACGCATTACATAACAAAATATTTTTAGACAGAAAAAGAAAAAAACAAAGTGAGATTAAGCAAAATATTTACAACTCCATTGTGCAGTAGCAATAGTAGCTAGCAATATGTTTCAAATATCATCTTTTTAATATTGTACTTTAATATAGGGAGCGAGGTCATTTTGTTCTAGAGTAGACTGGAGTTTATTCCAGTAAGATGGTTCTTCGATGAAATGCGAGAGTTACCTTTGCTGACTTCTCCTCAGCATTTAATACGCTTGATCCTGCCATCTTAATAGATAAATTGATTAAGCTAGAGGTGAACCCATCCATAATTAAATAGATTGAAAGTTTCTTATGTAATCGAACACAGAAGGTATCTCTTGGTAACTATAACTCGAGTGTGATCAACACAAATATAGGATCACCCCAAGGATGTGTGTTAAGCCCCCTCTTATTTATTTTATATACCAATGACTGTAAGTCAACTTCTAGTAGCATACATTATTTAAAATACGCGGATGACACCGCCATTGTTGGCCTATTAAAAAAACAGAGCTAGTGAAACTGAATATCATGATGAAATCGTTGCTTTTTTTGAATTGGTGTAAGACAAATTGCCTCTTACTAAACGAAAAGAAAACCAAAGAAGTAATAATTGATTTTCGAAAAAACATGTACTGCTCTGGCTCCCCTAAAAATTAATAATCAGGAAATTGAATCTGTTGAAAGCTACAAATACCTAGGTGTGACTGTTGATAACAAATTTAGCTGGGAGAAACACTGTAAAAATACTATAAAAAAAAGGAAATACACGACTGTTCTTTCTCTGAAAACTGAGAAATTATGGGATAGATAGAACTGTATTAAATTTATTTTACTCTTCGATTGTTGAGAGTGTGCTCACTTTCTGTTGTGTTGAATATTGTGATTAATTATTTTTATATGAAACGTTTTATATATTTTTGTACTATATTGTGAAAAGCACTTAAAATATTTTTCTATGTGGACGAAATAAAGTTGAATCTTGAATAGTGCCTCATGCCAAACTGAAGGTTCTTTCATCTACTACAAAGACTTCTACTGCGATCATTAAGTGTGATAGGTTAACTTAGTTGGAAAATGAAGATCATGGTTGGAAGTATGCCTCAGAAATCAGAGAAGGAGCTGGTTTTTTTGTTGCTTATTTATAGTGCCAACGAATCAATTCATAATATCATAATCTTTTGGTATACCTAAATAGTTTATACATAAAATGGTCTAGCTATAAGGTTTCACTGAAATGCAGGTTTTTTTATTCTAATAAATCAGGTTTAAGAACTATACATCTTTCTCAAACTTTCCCCTTTGAAAAAAGTGGCGGCCATTTTGAAGTATGTTTGTCATTTGTAATTTTTAAGCCTAATAGTAGGTTTAAACATTTCCAGTGATATTTTCTTGCAAAAAAAATGTGTTTTAATGACTTGAATTGAACAAATATTTGCCAAAATCAGATGCTTTAATACTGATATTTGGGTAAAATTTAGAGAAAACGGCAATTTTAGTTATATGCAAATTAGCAATTTTTCTTCCCATTTTGTCAATTTTTGATATGTTGTTTAGATGGGTCTTAGGAAGCACCTACAGAAAAATAAATGACGTTACATTATGTCCCTTACTATTGGGATATTCTATAAATCTCAGTAGAACTATTGACGATATGTGCATATGATACGTTGAATGTAATTTGCCTAGATACTGTAACTTTAAAAGTCAGAGTTACGCTGATTTATTTGCTGTTTTAATTTATTCTTTGTTATAGAACCTGGAATGTATCGTGTTATGGTTGCTATGGGTGGTAAATTTTCATTTACTGCTGCTTTCGGTATTGTTTATGTTTACTCAGCCGAATTGTTTCCAACTCCTCTAAGGTATTGGTTTCACTGATTTTTATATCAGTCTTATTATCATCATTTTCATTACCATTGCTATTATTATCACTATTATTTGCTTTAAATGTGCATAAAAACAGATTGTCTAAGTGCTGTTTTAAGTGTACACCTCGTGACAAAATGTGAACAATGCATGCATGTAATTTATTACATTCTAGTGTTGTTATTGTAATGTATTTTTTAACCAATCTGATTTAAACTGAAAATACCTTAGAAAACAATTCATCATCTTTATTTTTTCACATTTATCATTTTGCTTACAAAGTAGTATAAGCAGGAAAAATGTACACTGTTTATATTGCATTACATAGAACCACTGCGATGGGCTTAGCTTCAATGGCAGGGCGAATGGGAAGCATAATTTCGCCTATGGCACTTGTGATATCGGAAATATGGAAACCTCTACCATTAGTGTTGTTTAGCTCTCTCTCAGTTACAGCAGGTCTTCTGGGGTTGTTACTACCAGAAACGAAAGGCATTAGCCTTCCAGAAACAATTGAAGAAGGGGAACATTTCGGAAAGTAAGTATAGGCATCAAACATTAAACTTGCTAACTTATGCAAACGGGCGGACGAATGATAAATAAATAATATGGGAGCTAATTTAAAGATGTCTTGTCCCCAAAACCATGAAAAATGAAGATTTAAAAAATCAGACTTTAAATAGGCAATTTTGCAGTTTAAATAAAGTTATTCATTTCTATAAAAAAAAAAAACCAATTAATTATTTCACTTATTAAAAGACAAAAGAAATTTTAACCAAAGACCATGGTCTGCAGACAATTTAAGTATGTTTTGCTTTAAATTACATTTCTTCAGGTAAATAAGTGAATAACTATTATGTGACATTAAAATGGCATAGTAAAAATTGGATGTTGAAAGCAATCATTCAGAATTCAAAAATAAATTGGAATGGGTAAAAATAATAGAAGTACGCGTCGCTACGTGCTTACAATACACCAACTGGAATATTAACAACAATTATTATTATTATTATTTAAAAACAGACCTAAATAAATAGAAAAAATATATTTTTCTTGTTTTCAATACAGTACATTTAAAAATGATATTTTTCATCTATGATTATACAGTAATAGCATGTTTATTGTTGGTATGTTTAGCTCAGGCTTAGTTATTTAACCTGGTGAAGTATTGTGAATTATCCCACCAAAGTAAGCAATAATTAAGCAGTTTAAGATAAAACTCGCTTACTACAATACGTCACATTTTATGTGTAGCGTGACGTTAATACCGTAGGTGACGGCGTTTTGTATTGCGTTTCGACGTGTGGAATGTATTTCACACGTTTAAGATGTATTCGTAAATAATATTGTTAAATGCGGTACAGACCACATTTTACCACCAGAATTTAAACATGAATTATACAAGGAAATTCAGATTACATTAGCCCTCTAATGATTTTGCCCAAATGAAAAAAAAAATAGGTTCAAACATATTCGTGTATGTGAAAATGATACGTATGTCTATACATGAGTTTGGCCAAAGTCTCATCGGCCCATACACATGAATAGGCTCAAGTGCAATGCCACTGCAGTAACTGCAGTAGATCGTTTGGTTTCTAGCTTTGCTTTTATTTGAGTTTGCTGATACCATTAGCTTGATAACATTTTTTAAATAAATTTTCTCGAAACAGATTCTAACACAGTGCATACTTAATTTCAATATTTTCACTTCTGTGTAATAATAATAATAATAATATAATAAATAGTTCTTATGAGTTGTTTCTGCTGTAAACCTATTATTCTGTACAGAAAGACAAAGAGGTCCAAGTCCAGTGGATACTCACACGAATTGCAAACTAGAGATGATAAGAATGAAGACGAAGAAACTGAAATACAATTGCCGTTTGATGATATGAAGACTTAAATTCAGGCTTGATAAGTAAACTCAACGTTGTTACACAAATGTATCATGGATGAACCATGAACAGACCGCCGTTTTATGTAATTTTAAATAATTTATGTTAAGTTAAGTTTGAAAAATTTAACAGAAACCTTTCTATCAATGCCTGCTTCAATCTTGAAACAAATGTCGAAATTATTTGTTTGTCTTCAATGTAATAAAATAGAACTTTTCAAATTCATTATATTTTACTACTGCTAAAAACAATCAACACAGTCGCAATGTGAACATGTGTTTATGTTTTCCATATCCATATACATAACCCATTTCTTGTTGGAATTATCCTATGTAATAACTTAACGTATTATTGCATTCGTTTGAGTTTAATTTCTCTAATTAATTTACTTTCCCCGGGTTAATTTACAATCAATTTTAGTATTAAAGTATGATTGCCATTTTATTAGAAATGTTGGTTTCCAACCTTTCTACTTAACGAAATAGTTATACATTTGCTTACTCATTGTATTACATAATTTTGTACCAGGTGTTTTCATTTTTTAAGTTAATACTATCTTTCCATTCTTGTGGAATGGCTTGTAATAATTTATGTTATTATTCAATTTGATTTTGAATTATAATGTTAAAGCTCAGATACAGGCAGGAATTTTAAATATATATCTGGTTAATTGTACATAAGTTTTCAGTGTATTCATTCGAATTAATAAATAAATTAGACTAAGGTTTAAGAAAAGTTTAACAAACACCATGTAATGTTATGACTTGTGGGAATAATGACTATAATAACGCAATAGACTACTGTGTAAACTTTTATAACTTTTAATGCAGAAACTCCAGAATCAAGATGGCTGTCAAAACCGTGTGCACGAATTGTGCGGTGTGGGGGCGCTGTACACATTACAGTTGTGTTCAGGCTTACAATATCATTACAACACCCATGTGCATTTCAATTTGTTTTCGAAGGGTGGGCATACGCATTGCATGGGATATTCGATTGTTTCGGTGGATCGAAAAGTCCCTATTAAGTTTAAAAGATCACTTTAGAATCACTGGTTAAGATGCTTTATAATTAAATTGTCTATGTCTATTTTGCATGTTGACTTTAAAAAAAATCTAATTCAAATGTAACCATGTTGTTTAAATGACAATAAATACTATCCGTATCGTATTTATTTTCATTTTTTACCGCGAAAGAACTTATTTTAACGTATGACATCAAGCTTTATTTTATTAAAGTACCTATTATCTGTAATGTAATGTGGGGCACATACAAATAAAAAAAAACTTGATAATAAACTAAAACAAGTGCTTCAAATTAGGAGAGCAACAAATAGTCAGTAAAAATAAAGTATATTATTCGACTACAGAGGCAAATAGAAAACTCGTAATGTACAACATGACTAAAGAAGACAATATATCCTTAATGATTTATGTATAATTATTTCCTACTCTAATATTCTTCTTTTTTTTTTAGAAATTAGGATTGTTTTATATTGTATTCATTTATGGAATAACAGATTTTGTTTGTGAACGAGCCTCCACTATAAAATAAAGATTGGATTATAATGAATAACATTATTATAATACAAAATTTACCTGACCCTTCTAATTTTTATTAATATTGGAGAAAAACTAAATAATAAATTTAGGCATGAATCTCAAAATGAAGAAATCACCCACAGAACTTTCTTAAAGGGAAATTTTACCTCTTCAATGTTTTTTAAGCCTGTTACTGAACATGAACTTAACCACTATATTAAAAACACAAAGAATACTTCTCCTGGCCATGATGATATAAGTGCCCAACTCATAAAATCTGCTTCCCCGTTTATTTTAAAACCTTTATTGCATATTATTAATACGTCATTATCATCGGGCTGTGTCCCGGCTGATATAAAAATTGCTAAAGTTATCCCGGTATTTAAGAATGGTGACATCTCCGATATAAATAATTATCGGCCTATTTCCATTTTACCCCTTTTTTCCAAAATATTTGAGAGGATTGTGTATGATCAAACGATTTGTTACCTCTCAAAATATAACGTACTGAGTAAAACACAGTATGGATTTAGACAACACCATTCAACTAGTCATGCTTTAATACAATCGATTGAAAAAATCACAAACGCTATTGAGAATAAAGAGTTCACATTAGGAGTTTTCCTTGATTTATCAAAAGCGTTTGATACAATCGATCATGATATATTATTAGATAAGTTAAGATTTTATGGTATAAGAGGAGTTCCGCTAAACTAGTTCTCAAACTATCTTAAAAAAAGACTACAATACACATTTATTGTTAATACTGCATCTAGTAAAATGACAGTAAACACTGGAGTTCCTCAGGGATCCATATTGGGTCCATTATTATTTCTTATATTCATTAATGATATTAGTCTAGCATGTAACCATGTAGACATGATTATGTATGCAGATGACACAAATGTGTTTTATAGTCACAATGATATTACTCAAGCTTTTGATACAATGAACCAGGAGTTATCTATACTTTCGGACTGGTTTATTGCTAACAAATTAACGCTAAATGTAAACAAATCAAAATATGTTATATTTAAGGCTAGAAATAAGTCAGCTGACACTACCTCACTAGAATTGAGGATGGGAAATGAATGTATAGTAAAAGCTACTGAAGTTAAATTTCTAGGCTTATTTCTGGATGAAACTTTATCGTTTAATTTTCATGTAAATGAGGTAGCAAACAGTATTTCTAGAATAATTGGTGTCTTAAACAAAGTGAAGTCTATGTTATCAAGTAAAATCTTGTTAACGGTATACAATGCACTTATATTACCTAGAATAACGTATGCTATCACAGTATGGGGTGCTACTTCTGCTACAAACTTAAACCGTATACATATTCTCCAGAAAAAAGCACTTAGAAATATTTGTCATGTTCATTTTATGCATCCTTCTCATCCACTTTTTATTTCAACCCAAACATTAAATATTTTTGACCTTTATACGAAACACACTGCTATATTTATGTATCAATATAAACATAATCTATTACCTGAATCATTTAATAACTTATTCAGTACATCTGCCTCATTCCATAATTACTCAACTAGAAACAGGTCAAACTACTGTCCACAACTAAAACGCACCAAAGTCGGACAGCAATGTATTTCCTACCAAGGAACACATATTTGTAACAATTTAACAGACTATATAAAACAATCCCCCACTTTAAGTTTGTTTAAACAGAGATTAAAGCAATATTATAACAATAGAAATATTTAAGTTAGGTAAATCACATTATGTTATTTTGGTTTGTTCTTTTTGTTTGTACTAATTGTTTGATCTTTTTGTTAGGGTTACATGCTTAAAGCACTTGTGCTTATTTTGTATCCCATTCCATTATCTTATTATTTGTATTGTATTTGTATATGTTTTTATTTTGATTATGGAATAAAAATGTCGATGAATTGAAATTGAATTTATAAATAATATATATTTACTATGAAGATCAGAACGTGTACAAATAAAACTGTGCGTTCTTTAGGCAATATGTACAATAGTAAAACAAAATAGTAAATAATCCTGTTTAGCTAAAGTTTATTAAACGCAAACATTGCATAACATTCTATTATAGATCATTCTGTATGACCTTGCTGAATGATTAACTAGAAGGCTTGTAACGCAAAATTTGGTCCGGGGCCAAAACTGGTCCGGTCGGATCGATTTTGGCGTTGAAACAGCCGCTAAAACAGGTCCGGCTAGGCCAAAACTGGTCCGGCCTTCAAAATCGCTTATTTATCCTTAAAAATGTCATAAGAAGCCTGGAAAAAGTCCAAATGGTTGAAGTAAACTATGCTTTGAGTAAATATACTAAATATTACCGTAAAATCGAGAAGAAATTATCGAAACAGAGAGATTAAAAATGTGCAAGATTAAATCGGCGCTCGGTTTGGAATCTTCAAATATTCCATTGTAAAATTCGTAGGATAAAGTAATATCCCCCTCTGATTTTTTTTTTTTTGAGGTGGGGGGTGGGTGTTAGCATAGTCAAAAAGGACTTTTCATTTATTGTATTCATATATTTTGATTAAATAAGGTCTGATTATATATTCTCACATATTTCCTCATTTTATCGTTTCAAATTAATACATTTTCAGTATATTACCGGGCGGTTTAGAATTTGTTTTTAATAATATTGTATAACTTTAACTTGAACTGAAGGGTTTAAAAAAGTGGGTTCAACATCAACGTTTTGCGATCGTATTTTAACGTACTGTATCTGTTTTAAAATGAAATGTCAGTAAAATTATAAAATGATCACCTATTTATTCTTCAAAGTGAGGAATTATATTTTAGTTATTCTTTGTCTGCATACATATTACGAAATTTAGATTTCATAAATACTCATGGTTTCAGCCGATACAATAGTAAATTAATTTGACACGAATTTAGAATAGCATGATATAAAAGAACACTTTTGTTGTTTTTTTTAATTGATGAGGACTACTTGGCCTGCCTTTCCGCCAAAACAAAAAGAACTTAAAATGTTTTCACTTATATTTATAAAAGAAAAAAACAAACGGTTATATTAAACCAAAACCCCATTGGCTGTTGGTACAGTTTTTGCAGGAAAACAAAATTGTTTTTATCCATTTTTGGTCAAAGTGAATAACTATTATGGAACATTATCATTTTTCAGGGGACAATAAATCATCAATACATCAACAAATGTCCCTCCTAAAACTTTAAGTTTTTTTTTAAATTATTTCGCATTTAAAAATAGCTATAGATTGTGTCGTTAATATGATTAAGTTTCGCCAATACTAATGCGCCATCTATTTCGTGTAGAAAGTACAGTAGGCCTATAATAATCTACATGATAATGCAAAATTACATATTATAAACAGTATACTTTGTGTAACTGCATAAAGTACGTATATTTTGTATATCATTTATACGATAAAATAGTAATACGTCGCATTTATATACAAACATTAATAGAAAAAAAATGAATTTACCATGTGTGCCGTTGTTTGGGTAGAGAGGCTATAAACCCAGGGGAGGCCGGAGCCTCTCTTTTCACCAAGACATAAAAATATGAAGTGATCGTAGTAGAAGAATGAAATAGAAAGAAACAAGATATTAGAATAACAGCATGGGATGATAATATAAATGAAAACCGTAAGGTACAAGTCCAAGCTCCTTATATCTTGGCTCTGTGTGCATGTGAGACGCATCATACCCAAAACTTATATTATTTTTTATTTGAAAAAAAAACAGATTTGTGTGTTATAGCACGTCCTTTTAATGAGGGAAGGTATTAAAGTTGTTTTCTCTAAAAAATTTCGCACAAGTTGAAGATATTTGGCTCAATTTCACAATGTTGTACATCATACCGATTTTCGGTAAATTCGCTTACAAAAATGACAGCATGTAAATCCAAAGCTCGCAGTGTAGCTTCATCTGCGTAATTGTCCACAAGAGCAGCGTTTAAGGTTTCTTCGGTGATGTAGTCCCAATATTTGCGGGCGAGATGGTATGGTCTGCGGATGTACTTTCGCTCCGATGTGTCAAGTAACCCCTCCTCTTGTTTTTCAACGTCCAAAACTGGCTCAACATGAGCACAAACATTTGAAAGATACACATTTCTTTCCGAAATTTCAGCATCACTATTTGTTAATGGGCAATACTCCCAGCCATTGAAAATGTGGTTGATTCTTTCTTGTGCCATATTTGTAGACAATGGTTTTCGTCATTGTTGCAAATGCTTAAATTTCCAACTCGGAGCCCCATGTTCCATCCTTAGACATAGCTGTATCACTTGTGTATTTTTCGAATGATTTGCTGTCGCAGTTTTCAAAGATACGTCTGTTTTGGACATAAACTCATATGGTCCCTCACAATCATGGTGACTTTAGACACCAACAAGAACGTAACTAAGCGCTCTAAAGCTGAGGCAGGTCCCGTCTCCGCGCATCCTGGCTGTTTTCGTGGGTTTTGCTGCCTTGTTCATTTCTCTTTGATTTGTATTCACGTCTTGTACGATATTTTAACGTCGATTCCAAACAAAAATGATTTTTATGCTTGCCAATGTGCATCTAGCGATGAACTAGCCTCGTAAGAACCACAGAATATCACATCATCTAATTGTTGATCAAGATGCTTGTCCTGTCTAACGTTTTGAGCATTGTATTTCTCAGCATTGTGGTGTTCCATTGATTCATTTGCAGCTTTTTCGGGCAGATTATTTGACAATTTAAAAGGCAGGTTGCTTCCATTGACGATTAGTGGCGAACGGATGGTGAAGTACTGCCGGACGTTTGAGTGTTGGGACAATCATGTTTTGATGAAGAGGTTGGTGGAAAGATATATGGCTTCAGAAGTATCCCGTTAACACGTTTGGTAACACTGTCGTCATCTAGCCCTATCAGAGAATATGATCCCTTCCCAGTTTTGAAGTAATTTTGTATGGACCTAACCATTTATTTTCCAGTTTTCCTCCCTTCCTTTTTTTCCTTCGCAGATCTTTCATCAATACATAATGTTCCGCATTCGAATTCAGTTGGTTGTGCATGCCTTCTGTCATAATTGATTTTCTGTCTTTTCTGGGCCGTTTCTTTGTTTTTTTGCGCAGTATTTTTGAAACACGCAAATGGCCTAAATCATGTTCTAAAATTGATCAAAACGTAATTTTAAGAATTTTAAAATGTTAATGCGTGATTTCGCACGCAAGGCCCTGGTTAAGCGTACCATTTTTTAATATGTTTACCTTAGTTGATGTATAGTGAATTTTATTGTTTTAAATTACAGTATTTACTGTATAAAAATATAAAACATAATACAGGTAATAATATTATTACATTGTTATTAATCAAATACAGTAGGCCTATTTATGACTCATACATTTTGAATTAAATATATGAATGGTTTTTTGCAAGATTGAAATAAACCTACAGGCTAGTCAAATAATTCATTGTATTGTAGCCTACGTTCAGCTCTACGTTATAACATTTTGAGTTGAGCGACAATGGGTGTATCCTATAGACTTAGTCGGTCGCATCCATCCCATCCACGTTAGATGTGCCACAGCTTTTTTCAGTTGCGGTCCTGGATTGCGGTGTAAAGATTTTTTTTTAAATTACAAATATTACCAGTAGGCCTAAATAATGATATTAGAGCGAAATAATTGAAAAGTTCATATTTTGGATAATTTTGAGAAAATGGCAAATTTAACCCTCTTATTTTTCGCTAAAACTTGATTACGGCACTATAAAATGATGACGCAACCCACGCGTACACCAACCAGTGATATTATTAGAGCGTAATAAGTAATTGAATTCTTAAAAGTCCATAATTTGGGGTGATAAAAAAAATCTCTGTACTAAATAATGTTTTTACCTTCTTTTTTTTCGCTAAGACTATTACAAAACTCGTGTTCGTCGTACAGCTAAATTCGTGAATGTGGGAACCGGTCGTTCCACTGTGGTGTCGTTTGTCGATTTTTGATCTTTATTAATGTTAGTATTGCTACCCATATCGATTATTATTATCGTTATTGTTTTATACTATTAATAGAGAGGCCCTTGGTGGCCACTTGCACCCCAAAATGTGGACTGGAAAAAAAATAAGGCGGGTGTAATTTCTTACAAAGGCACAAAAAAAAGATACTGATAGCAGTAATGACAACAACCTAAAATAATAATACTAATAATAATTAACATTCTATATTTTATTATTAATCATTATTGAATACGCCCAAGACGTATTCAGTTTGTACATAATATTATGATCTAAGATCTAAGACATAATATAAAATTACTAGAGGGCGCTAATTAGTTTTAAACGAACTGAACAATAGAATATCCCAAAATCCGATTAGAGTTTCTTTAATTAGTGTTTCGATAATTTCTTTTCGTTTGTACGGTAATATTTAGTATATTTACTTTAAGCATAGTTTACTTTAACCATTTGAACTGTTTGCAGGCTTCTTAACAAATTAAAAAAAATAAATAAGCGATTTTAAAGGCCGGACCAGTTTTGGCCTAGCCGGACCTGTTTTAGCGGCTGTTCAACGCCAAAATCGATCCGACCGGACCAGTTTTGGCGACCAAAATCGATCCGGCCGGACCGATTTTGGCCGGATCAATTTTGGCGTGGCAGGTGTACTCACAAACATTAACATCTATACTAGATATCCCTCTTTAATGAGAATGAGAATTTAAAATAAATTATAATCAATTTAGGAAGGAATGAAGTTATCATGTTTTATCGTTTTGTTAGCACTGAATGTCATATTTCAATTGTCATTTTGTCCAAGTTTAAAATGCTACTATTTATTGGTTACTAATAAATGTAGCACACTGTTAGTATGTAGTCACTATGGAAAAACCTTTCTTCACGAAGAGGGCCGTTGTTTAAAAGGTATAGGTGTAATTTCCGAATAAATTATTATAATATTATTATAGTAATTATAGATGTAGACAGGTCACAGAATACGTAAGACACACACTGTGTGTAAAAAACATGCCAAGCGTAACGTGCAGGCTCATTATTGAGGCGATGCCGATGTAAGGATACTCGTCGACATTGGCACGGGACATTGCAGTAAGTCAATCTGTTCTTATACTTGTTTATACAGTTATAAATATAAGTTAGGTTTTATTTCGATGATAACCTTTAATTAATATGTGTATTTTTTATTCAAAATCTTCAACAACATCATCGACCGTTGTTGAATATCGTAAATACATCATGTATAATATACGTTACATACAGTTTTCATTGCTGAAATATGCCTGCTGCATACACAAATCATTTTCCATCGTATTATTTCCTTATTTGGAAAAGGTCGTTTACAGTTCGTATCTCTCTAATTGTGTACAGACTCCGCGTCATGCATGGCGGCAACTTATATTCTATTAAATTAATTGTTTTTAAAATCAAATTCCTGTTGAATCATGGCTTGCCTTTCGTTATTTGGAGTCAGTTTTATACTATAAAACTGGACTTTTACTAGTATTACAAGCTACAGAATAAATATAGAGCAATGTCAAACTCCAAAAAACAGTTAAAGATTTGCATCTGAATTGAACATTATCGACATTATCAGCGGCATGATAGGCTTGCCGTCTAAGCGTTCATGTATCTAAGAATATGAATATTTATAGACCTAGATAAAATCCATATGATGGTATGTTTTATTGTACTAACGTTTAACAGGCATGCACACAGTGTTAATTACAAGAAAACAATTTTCCAGCAAAAGACGTACGTTGTAAGCTGAAATGTTATTTTTTTGTTCTTAATTAAAAGTAATTTTTGTGAAAGTCGAGGATAAGCTGCTTTATTCATGAAACACAGAGTTTTCTTAAGTCTTAAATTATATATAATATATAAAACATGAATAACGGAAACGAAGGTTGTAACATAATACAAATTATAAAATTATCAATTGGAATATTATATATTTCAATTTTCATTGTCATTAAAATATATATAAAAAACGTATACCACATCTCATGGATCGTAACATACCAATAATTAAATACCAAGGTGATCATTTACACAATGGATTGCAATATACTGTAGGTTAATCTACTGAGATTGGCCTACGCTGGATATAATACATTTGCAGTAGCAGGTGTTTAAATGTAAATATGTCTACGAAGAATGGGTTCATCCCATTTTTTTTTAATACAGCAACATTTTTAGAAATATTCTGTTCCAAATTAGTCCTAATATATTATAGAGATATGAATTGGTCTTTCTTTTTTTGTTTTCCGTCTTCATCTTGTGTAAAACAGAAATATCAATATTTTAGAATTATCTCACATACAATCGAAAGCCTTTAAAATGTAGGTCATAGCTAATCTTTATTTGCTAATTAAATATCTCAATTAAAATGTTATTGTGATAGTATGTTATTATTATTAGCCTATACATTATCAAATACGCCTAAGTTAATTCAATCTTCCTTATCAAAAATAATAAGCAATTTGATAAAATTAATATTACGCAGGTTAATTCATTCATAACATAATATCTTGGGGAAAAAAAGTAAAAATTTAACTAACAACATTCAATAGAAATAACAATTTTGTTCACGAAAGTGAATGTTTATTACTTTTCCAGTTCCCATTTTCAAGGCGTAATAATCTTTTATCTCTTGAATATGAATATTATTATCTTTTTTCTCATTATCAATATAATATTTGAACAGCGTTGCAACGCATTAACATAAAACGATCGAGGCACTGTTATAAAAACAAATCAAGCGTGTCGTTTATTTCGTTTTATGAGACGATACCGAGAGGAGGTATTGCGTGTAAGGTAAGAAAATGTTTAAATATTTAATTCAAATTGCTATAATTAAGATGTGACTTAATCAGTGTTAAGTAGTCATGTACATAATCATGTGAACTTTATGTTACTAGACGAAATATCCGCTCCAGAGATCATAATGTACCATAACCCCACCTTATTCCAGTAGTTTACTACCCTTCAAGGCTATAATACAATACCTTCCCCGCACCCTCAGAATGTTTTGCTTTAGTTTCCAGTACATTGCGGTCATTTTGGTACCCCGTGTATATGGATTGCATAACGAACAAATTGAAGAAAGGTGGAGTATATTAGACGCCATTTTGGCAGCTAAATCTTAGTCAAGATGGCGAGTAATGTTTAACTATTTGTTTGACTATTTTTGTAAAGTCGATAACTAGGTTACATAATTTGCAAATACATTAGTCAGGATAATAAATAAATAAACAGGCATTGTTTCATTTGTGGCTTTCTACGATCATACAAAAGCCCATGCATATGTATGATTGTAGATAGTAGGCCTAGACTATTCATAAATACGTACTATGTGGCGCAGATTTGGTTACATTCATTGTATCGCTACTCCTTGTTATTATTTCATAATCGATTTTGCTAGAGAAGCCACTCATATCAGTTTACAATGCGGTTTTAAGACTATCCCTTTTATGTAATGAATAAACATATAATGATTTGCACTCAACTCTATAGGAAGCAGCGAATGCATTTCATCTATTCACACCCGATACACGAACGGTATCATTTATATATAAATAAATAAACGTCTATATAGCTGAATGCAATATTATCCCATAATATGCGATACTGTAGCCTCTCCAGATACAAAACATTAGCCTGACCCTCTTCAAAAACATTATGAACATCAGCCAGGACAGTGCTTCAACTTTCCATGTAACTATCCTTGGTTCGAACTTGATCATCGGGTATTTTCATAGTATAATTGACTATAGATTTATATGATTAGGTACTATACTATACCGCCAATACAAGAAACGCAACTGCAGTATGTCTTGTCCCTCATGATACCGTACGATAATCGACATGCTTCCAATCTCCTTATTAGCGTTCGCAACTTTTCATCAGTCTATAATACTGGTAAATGTTGCGATATCTGATTAAAAGTGATAACGTATATTTACCCCACTTCTGTACGTTGTACACTGTCGACACTGTCGATATTATATATTTTTTAATTGCGAGGTTTAATTACTGAGAATTTTTAAACAAAAGTGGTAGGCCGAAAGTGTTTACAATATTTTAAAAACTGTAATGGAACACATAAATGTGTATTGTAATATCGTACGCATCGCACACGACACTAATTATATGTCCCTTATCTGATGATAATCCTATAAAATGTTCCTCTAAAAAGTGAAATGAAGAAAAAATGTCACATCTTTATTTATTTATTTTATTTATTTTTATTTTATTCAATCGAAACCAACAGCGATAATTACCGCCACTAACAGGTTTGATAAAAACAAAGCCAGGACTGTCTAAAGCACCTTGATCGGTACTAACATTGATCAAGGACTTCTCTCGTCCAGTGCCCACCTTAACCAGAGGAAAGGCATAAGCCAATACGTCTGGGGCAGATACTAGATGCAGGGGCTGCCATAAGAGTCAGCAGTGCTGATTTCAAATGCCTAACGGGACCCCAGCTCCATATACAGCACCCGATATTCCCAGATGGTCTCCCATCCAAGCTCTTACCAGGCCCGACGTTGCTTAACTTCGGTGATCTGACGAGAACCGGTGTTTCAACGTGGTAAAGACGTATTTTATGATATGTAATATAACCATTTTCAGGCAATTTGTTTTACTGATAGGAAATCTGTTACCGAAATGACATACCGGTACACTGCTTGTGTATCGTAAAAGTTCTAGCTAGACGGATACGTTATTGAGTCAATACGTGTAGACATTTGAACAACAAGCACCTGCTTGATTGCATATATATTTAACTAGCAATTATACCCGCCCCAGGGCGGGTGTCAAAATTAGTTTACAGTCTTCTCAGTACATAACACCCGACGCCAGTATCTGTCTGTACTCACCAACCTCCACCCCTCTTCAATAATACCCCAGACTCTTTCTTAAAAACAAATTCTTCCCAGTGATGGACAAATTCAATTCAACCTAAGCTTCGAATTGAGAGGAGTATGCATAGCTACGATGGGTCTAATAATGGTTGAAGTACGTTGTAAATTGTGTAAATGAATAGGTGTCATATTGGCTGATAATTAAAATATGTAATTTAGATACTGCGGTCCCCCAGCCTTCTTTCTTCTTTCACCACCCCAGCCACCATCAACAAACCTTAACTCCTCTCCTGGACAGTTCAAATTTAGTAACTTTTCCTAGTACAATACAATCATATAGGCTACTTCATTACGCTAGTATTTTCGCTCCTCTTCCCCCTACAAACACACCCCAGATACACTGGGTGATGTGTTGAAGCCGGTTCCAGTACAAATTATGTTATCACTCCCAACCCATAATCCCTCAGTGGCAGTTTCCAAATGTAGTTTAAAACATTCCAAATACAGTTTCGGTCATGGTGATAGGCCTACATCCCCACCCCAAACTCCCATCCGCTTCCCAGGGATTATGAAATACATTTTCCAACCACAATTCTGGTGTAAACACCCCATACTCTTAAAAACAAATTCTTCCCAGTGATGGACAAATTCGATTCAACCTAAGCTTCAAATTGAGAGGAGTATACATAGCTATGATGGGTCTAATGATGTTATTGTTACTCCCAACCCATAATCCCTCAGTGGCAGTTTTGAAATGATATGTGATAGGCCTACATCCCCAACCCAAACTCCCATCCGCTTCCCAGGGATAATTAAATACTTTAACATTTTCCAACCACAATTTTGGTGTAAGCTAAATCCCCTGAACCCAAACCCTATCTCCCAACCCCACTCTCCCACAATTGAGGTTTTTTTCTTGGAGGATTGGTGATGTAGTTGAACACAGTAACAGTAAACAACATGTGTATGTTCACACAGGTATGGATGTCTGTAATGAGACAATCCAAGAGACCGATACATAGCTGGATATGGTTAAAATACTTTGCTAAATGTGTAATTGAATAGGTGTCATATTGGTTAATGAATAAAATATGTATATCTATATCTATATTTCCCCAAACGCCTTGCTGAGGATAATTCAAATACTGTAAAACTTTTGTAGTATATATTTTACAATGCGATAGCCTACAACCCCGAGCCCTAGCAAAAATGTGACATCACAAACCACCACACTACCCACCCCTCCCACAACAATCCCAGGAGTCGGGGGAATTTTTTAAAATGTAGTTTAAAACCTTCCGGGTACAATTGCCATCATTTTGATACCCCATACGTATGGTTACGTGCAGAAACAGAAATTTGTATAACGAACAAACATCGAAAGTGGGGGTTTTGACCACATTTTGGTCCCTAACTTGGATCCTAGGTGGCGGATGATGTTGAAATATAGCTTAGAACATTCCCGGTACAATTGCGGTCATTTTGATACTCCATATGTAAGATTACGTGCAGTAACAAAAATTTGTATAACGAACAAACAAACAAACAGACAGACAAACTCTCTCACTTATAATATAGATTAGTATGCATTCATATTCATCTAGACCTACTACTTAATAAAATTGTTTGTTGTATAAGCAATAAATGTATCTTTAATTATAACAATAATTATAACACCGTTCTAATTAATCCAAATGCAAATTATTGAAAATAATGACAATGCTGTGGGTATCAGTGGCTGGATGTGAATGGTGATACAAAAAGCTGAATAAAAACGATAAAGCAAAACAGCCTGAAAAAGTAGCAGAGCTTTCAGGCAACACTAGCCCTTCATCAGTCCAATTTAGAGTACTTATACAAAGTAGATAGTAATATATTACAAAATATTAATATTTACAAAATCCAATTACGACAATTTCCACATACTGAGAGTCGATGAACTGTCTATGCACTTTACATATTTAGATTTTACCCGCCAATTAACTCTAGGTGCATACCTGGAACAATGAATGAATATATACATTTACGTAAGGGCAAAATTCGGTAAATCGCGCGTTACTTCTAGAATGTTTACTCGATGGTAGGCCTATATACAGTTGGTTTATACTTTCTTGCTTCTTAACGTTTGTAGTATTATTTAATAATTACACAAAATATAAACGTTGTAGTGGTGTATCGTTACATGTACTATGCTATTTCAATCGACTATGACATTGACAGTTTTAACAAAATATTAAATCTCAAATGTGTTACTGTATCAAGTGGTATATTATTTATAGGCCTATAAAACATAAAAACAATATTTCGTTACTGAGTAAATAAAGAATATATTTAAACATTGTTCTTCTTTGTACCTATCCCCTTCCCCATCCCTCAGCCCTAATGTTACATACAAAACACAAATCGAGTATGAATTAAGTCCATGGATAAAAAATTTGGACTCATTTTGTGACAAGTTTGTTAGATTATTGGTAAATAGTGATGTGTTCTTTCTAAATATACATTTAGATTATATGTTTGATAAATTAATATTTGACATGAGTAAACATAATTTATTAATAGATAGATAGTAAAATTATGGGATTAATTGTTTTCTGAATTTTATGTATAATGGGCAAATTACCGGAAAATAGTATTCATCTTCAACATCCTTCATGTCATTTATATATTTAGCTAATGTAAATCCACATTTTAGATGAATTAACTCAGCTAACAATAGACTAACAGCATTATTACAATCAAAGCCATATATATATATATATATATATATATATATATATATATATATATATATATATATATATATATATATATATATATATATATATATATATATATATATATATATATATTTGCATACATATATTAAGTAGGCTGAAGTCCAATGAGACAGCATGGTATGGTTGCATGTACACGCACACAATTATCTACATATTGTCAGATGATATGTATGAACATAAGAAACATGTACTTCTTCGACAAAAATGTAGACAATTTCGCAACCACCAAACGAATTGTTCAATTTTATTTAAAATAACATTTATTTCTTTATTCTTCTTAAAATATTAACATTATATAGATGATATGAAAAAAAAAATCATACCGTATATCCTGTTTTCCAATTGAGCCTACTTAGAAAAAGTAGATAGTAATATATTAAAAAATATTAATATTTACAAAATCCAATTACGACCATGTCCACATACTGAGATGAACTGTCTATGCACTTTACATATTTAGATAATATAGGTTATTAGGCATGTGTATCTAATCCGCCAATTAACTCTCAAAATCGCTCGTTACTTGTAGAATGTTTAATCGATGGTAGGCCTATATAAAGTTGGTTCGTACTTTCTTGCTTCTCAACGTTTGTATTAATTAATAATTACAGAATATATAAACGTTGTAGTGGTGAATCGTTACATGTACTATGCTATTTCAATCGACTATGACAGTAACAATTTTACCAAAATATTAAATTTATCAAGTGGTATATTATTTATAGGCCTATAAAACATGAAAACATTTTTTCGTTACTGAGTAGATAAAGAATATCTGTTTTCCAATTTTACTTTCACGAACTCTATCGTTATTGTATAAGCCGTTACGACTAGATTTGACCACCTCGTCAAAGAAGATGTTCTCAGAAATGATTCCATCTTATATAAATTTATGTTGCGTCATATACTCATTACTCTTGGTCATATACTCATTACTCTTGGTCATATACTCATTACTCTTGGTCATATACTCATTACTCTTGGTCATATACTCATTACTCTTGGTCATATACTCATTACTCTTGGTCATATACTCATTACTCTTGGTCATATACTCATTACTCTTGGTCATATACTCATTACTCTTGGTCATATACTCATTACTCTTGGTCATATACTCATTACTCTTGGTCATATACTCATTACTCTTGGTCATATACTCATTACTCTTGGTCATATACTCATTACTCTTGGTCATATACTCATTACTCTTGGTCATATACTCATTACTCTTGGTCATATACTCATTACTCTTGGTCATATACTCATTACTCTTGGTCATATACTCATTACTCTTGGTCATATACTCATTACTCTTGGTCATATACTCATTACTCTTGGTCATATACTCATTACTCTTGGTCATATACTCATTACTCTTGGTCGTATACTCATTACTCTTGGTCATATACTCATTACTCTTGGTCATATACTCATTACTCTTGGTCATATACTCATTACTCTTGGTCATATACTCATTACTCTTGGTCATATACTCATTACTCTTGGTCATATACTCATTACTCTTGGTCATATACTCATTACTCTTGGTCATATACTCATTACTCTTGGTCATATACTCATTACTCTTGGTCATATACTCATTACTCTTGGTCATATACTCATTACTCTTGGTCATATACTCATTACTCTTGGTAATATACTCATTACTCTTGGTCATATACTCATTACTCTTGGTCATATACTCATTACTCTTGGTCATATACTCATTACTCTTGGTCATATACTCATTACTCTTGGTCATATACTCATTACTCTTGGTCGTATACTCATTACTCTTGGTCATATACTCATTACTCTTGGTCGTATACTCATTACTCTTGGTCATATACTCATTACTCTTGGTCATATACTCATTACTCTTGGTCATATACTCATTACTCTTGGTCATATACTCATTACTCTTGGTCATATACTCATTACTCTTGGTCATATACTCATTACTCTTGGTCGTATACTCATTACTCTTGGTCATATACTCATTACTCTTGGTCATATACTCATTACTCTTGGTCGTATACTCATTACTCTTGGTCATATACTCATTACTCTTGGTCATATACTCATTACTCTTGGTCATATACTCATTACTCTTGGTCGTATACTCATTACTCTTGGTCATATACTCATTACTCTTGGTCGTATACTCATTACTCTTGGTCATATACTCATTACTCTTGGTCATATACTCATTACTCTTGGTCATATACTCATTACTCTTGGTCATATACTCATTACTCTTGGTCATATACTCATCACTCTTGGTCATATACTCATTACTCTTGGTCGTATACTCATTACTCTTGGTCATATACTCATTACTCTTGGTCATATACTCATTACTCTTGGTCATATACTCATTACTCTTGGTCATATACTCATTACTCTTGGTCATATACTCATTACTCTTGGTCATATACTCATTACTCTTGGTCGTATACTCATTACTCTTGGTCATATACTCATTACTCTTGGTCATATACTCATTACTCTTGGTCATATACTCATTACTCTTGGTCGTATACTCATTACTCTTGGTCATATACTCATTACTCTTGGTCATATACTCATTACTCTTGGTCATATACTCATTACTCTTGGTCATATACTCATTACTCTTGGTCATATACTCATTACTCTTGGTCGTATACTCATTACTCTTGGTCGTATACTCATTACTCTTGGTCATATACAAATATACTGTAAATGTATACTACATAAAATGTAGCTTATAGAAATTACAGGATCTTTCTATTCTATTTTGTTTAACATTACGGTGTTATTAAAAAGAAACATAAAGAAAAGAGGACAAAGAAAAAACATATTTAAATCGAGGAAATATCAGACACAAACAAAATATGAGCTCTTTTTTATGTGACTCCTACGAAGGTTATACTACTCTTGTTAAACCAGGCTGGCCATTCGTTGACAATATCCGATAGGTAACATTTTTTGAACACCTTCTGTAGGCCTAATACATGTTTAAACTGTATGGAGATAGGTCAAACTTAAAGTCTTTATGACTTATATGACTCTCCCCCCACATAATCACTTCATTGCATTTATGTATGTATTTTATTATATTGTGGAAATAAATTGGAGGTCAGCAATTCACAGATTCAATACAATATTAGTCAATATACAATAATATTAAAACAAGATGACGTCATCAACATGAAAATATTGGTACGAACATTTCCCGAGCAGGAACATAATTATCACAATTTGAAAGAAAATCGGGTGTGGATAAACAAGATGCGCTCAATTATTAAATGTGATGAACTGTATAGCAAAAGGTAAAAAAGTCATGTTTTTACAAAATGGATTTCAATTTGCAAATCATCAGGTAACATTTCATCAAGAGAAAGCCTTAAAGGACAACTTGACCGAGGTCCATATTTTAACAGCATATTAGGGATGTATATATGATTTCAGAACCATCACGAGATTAAGGATATCGCCGCACGCGCTCGCCGTACAGCCATCGCCGTAAATTGTTGTGACGTCACAGGCGCATCGCAAAATTTACGTCATGAGTTTTCTAGCAAAGTCTGGCAAATCGCAAAATTTCTAGTAAATACACTTTGTAAATAAATCGTAAAAAATATAAATGTTGATTTTTTTTTATTGTTTCTTTGCTTATCTGGACTCATTAAGTAGATTTTGAGATGCACCTGTGACGTCACAGCAATTTACGGCGTGCGGCGATATCTTTTATCTCGCAATTGTTCTGAAATCATAATGTACATCCCAAATACGTTGTAAAAATATAGTCCTCGGTCAAGTTGTCCCTTTTAAGAAAAGCAGTATTGCCCATTGAACGAATATTATTATTTGAGAGCGCACTTAGAGTTTATGAACGAATGAATGAAATTTATCATGACCTGTATATGAAAATTAATAATTGAGTGTAAAATCGGTATTTTTACTTTATTTTCGTGTATTACGTAGAAAAATGTGTTCACTAATTTGTTTAGGCCTACTTTTAAATGCGGTCGCTTTTTTTCAGAAAGTTGAACTTTAAATTATACTTTTTTATTATATAATATGATCTATTATAATAAGAATACCATTTGAAACGGAAGAATAAATGATACAAGACATAAAAAGAAAAATCTAATTACATTATTTGCTAGCATACGGTAAGACTGGATAGTGATATTTTTTAGACTTTATTGCAGAATGCATTAACCTCGTGATTCGATTACTTGTACTTTACTAATAACGGCAATAACCATTGCAATATTCATTTATTTAAATGTACTGCGGCCTGACACTATTACTATGTGTTATACAGTACCGCGTTTCTTATATATAATTCATCAGTTGTTTTATAGCTCTAATTCTAATAATGTTTTTTTATGATTTGTTTTTCAATGAGAATATCTTTATGAATAATTAATCCTTAGAATGGTATGGTAAGTTGAAATATTAAATAATTAACTTACGACTAAAAAATGCATTTTAAATATTTTCAACATGTTGTATTAATAATTCTAATAATTACGGTGTAACAATATAACAGCTCATTAATTATTCATTAATGCAGTATCTACTGATTCATTCTGGTAATTTGCCTTAGGTATTGAGAGTGACATGGAACATCCTTTCTACATGCCACATTGTGGTAAATTTCACTAAAGTATACAAATGACAAATTGTTTTTTCAGACTCAAATTATGTATCTTTTTTTTTTGCAGTACTTTAAGAAACAATGAAGCTAGATGACGTTTTGGCGCGAATTGGAGAGTTCAGTCCGTATCAGTTATGGGTGTACCACTGGTACTGCATGTTGGCCTTTTCCGTAGCTTTCCACCATCTTGGCCAGGTCTTCTTAGGCGGTGCCTCTGACCATTGGTGTGCTCCTCCGGACACCCTCACTACAAACTGTACTACTTTAGATGAATGTCAATTGCAGAACTCAAGCTTCAGTGTTCCTGTGGATGATGAAGATACAGCACGGAATGAACATAATTGTATGCAATATGTTTCTTACTTCAATGTTACAGAAGATGCTCCTCTGGAGGAATGTACTAATGGCTACGAATTTGATCATTCTCAGTATACTAATACAATACAGGAAGACGTAAGTTGAAATTAATACTTTTCCACCATATGTACCATTAACTAGTGTGTATTAATCGGGATAAACATACAGTAGGCCTAACGTAATATCAGAGAAGAGTGAAATTACACATACTCTGGGTAATATTACGTCTTTTCATTTCGTTACATCTTATGTTTTTACAGCCAATATGCCGGAATAATTCTAAAAGTGCTTATCCTATTTTATACCACGTATAATTATAATACAATACAATACATTAACAATACAATATCTGAATTGATTGGTTATAATATGTAACTAATTTATTCACGTTAGCATTCAAAAAATATTTGTACATTTGTTTTAAGTGAAGCACTTTCTACTTTCTAAACCTGCCATTGTAATATGTAACAATTTTGACGGCATCAACTAATTATTTGTAGACACATATTGAAACGTTTAGACTGGTGGAATAACAAAATACAGACTTGGCGTGAATTTACTGATTAGTTTATTATGACTTTGTACGATGTATATCGTTGGTTACATATACCCTAGCTGCTGAATGAACGATAAGATTTATCATGATTGCAGATATTAATGTTTTGTTCTTTCTATTTATACATTCCTGATAATAAACTGTTTTATCGTCCAGTTCACATTAGTATGCAAACACAAGAGAAGTGCTGCACTTGCGCAGTCTGTATATTTCTTCGGTCTACTGGTTGGCTCTATTTTCTTTGGATCTGTAGCAGATAGGTATTTATTCTACATTTTATTTACCCTTTTATTATTGAATAATCAAACATAATGATTGATTTACTATCTACAAGACACACAACCATTAGTCTCATTAAGGTTTATTGATATACCATTTGATTTTGCTTTATAAGAACTTCCAACTTCGTTTGAATGTTTTTTAAGTAACTTTTATATTTTCTGTACAGAAAACATTAAATATTTCATTTGTTTAACAGAATTGGCCGTAAACCAACATTGATAATATGTGCAGTGTTACAATCTTCTCTTGGTCTGATAACAGCATTTGTTCAATCGTTTGCTGCTTATGTCTGCCTTCGATTTCTTATCGCTACTGCAAGCATGGGCATATACCTTATAACATTTGTCTTCGGTAAGATTTTCAACTCGCTTTCCATTAACTCCTTGTTTCAAAGCGTGGGGTAAATGAAAATTCATTCGTAAAATATTAAAAGTAATTCGTCAAAAAATGAGGGTTTAAAACCATCATTTATTAACGAGGGTATTAAATGTTGGCATGTTTCTAGAAACTCAGGTCAACTAAAAATAAAAAATGTCTTACATTATTACAGCATAGAGTATGTATAGAGTGTAAATTTAAAGGATTCAACACATTATAATCTTCTTTCTTACACGTCAGGTTTATGGACATTCTAACAATCTATTTTACATTTTGTATCTCACAAATAGCAACTGAACTCGTTGGTTTGAAGTGGAGAAATGTTGCTGGAAATGTTGTTCCAATATACTGGGGTCTTGGCATCATGCTTTTGGCATTTTTAGGGTACCTGGTCCGTGATTGGAGAAAGCTACAGATTGTGCTGTCAGTGCCTACGGCTGTGGCTGTTATATACATGCCGTAAATATTTAACCATTAATCATTATATCGCTATATCGCTAATTATTCATTACTAATAAGCAATCAATAATCTAACGGTCATTTTAGTGTGATATATAATGTATCCTTCAATTCAATACTTCAATAATAGCCCTAAATTTGTTTTAAATCATTGAACAAGAACAAAAATTACGAAACATTCTTGACTAATTTTTAAAGAAATCAAATTAGAAGTAAAAAGTATTTGTTTCACTACCCAAAAAAACTGAAATAAAATCATAAGCAACAAAAAAAGAAATAACCACCGATTATTAGGGTAAAGAAACCTTCAACAGGAGGCCTACTTTATGTCGATGCTTATTTTATTACATCACAATGAATATTGTGCGAAGTCGGTAAATTAGTGTAACGATATTATAGAACTAGGCTTATTATTACTTTATAGTAGCATTAACTACAGTAAAATTACTGCGATTAATGCATTGAACCGATCATTATAAGCCATTGTAATATCAGAATGAAGCCAACTTTATAGAATACAGGTACCTGTACTAGCACCAGAAAACATTGCCAAAAACACTGGTAGTATTTCCATAACACTTTGAACTAATAGCCCTGATTGTGATTGGAACATCGAATGACTTATTCATCTTTGATAAACAGAAATATCAGCACGTTTTCTTAATCCCTCCCTTTGTATTTTATACTAACGAAATTTAATTTCGATAAATCCAATTATGATTATTTTAAATATTACCAGCTTCCTGCCAGAGTCAGTAAGATGGTTGCTTTCACAAGGAGAAGTTGCAAAAGCCGAAGCTATCATACACAGAGCTGCTCGTGCTAGTAAAGTTACCATTCCTGAACATCCGTTTGATGAAAAACTCGAGGTAAACATTATCCTATCAATACATTGAGATCGCCATACTGAAGTTATTATGCGAGGTATGTGCATCCTCCGTTCCTGTCTCAATAACTAATTTGAGAATTAATAGAAATAGCGTTTTATTAAATAATCAATTACTAGTGTATTATTCGGATAAATATATGTCGACAATCAATGTTTGTGTTCATTATACTGTCTAATGTACTCCTAAATACTATTTATTTTTTATTGAAAGTTAAATATTTCATATTAAATAGTAAATTTCCATTCCATTTTTGCTATTACATTTACTTACAGTTCATTTTTCCCTGTTTATAATTATTTGCATATATATAGGCCCTAATGGCTAATAATACTGTAGATTTCATATATACTCATAATACCTGTCAGTGATAAATAATAGATTTATACATAAACTAATCATTCTTATAGGAAGAAAAATCAGATAGAAAATACACAGCACTTGATTTATTTCGTACTCCTAACCTTCGCAAAAAAACGCTCAACGTTATGTACAATTGGTAAGTTACAATATGTAAATTATTATATATTCTCCAAATATTAAAATATGATAATTTTATTACATTCAATATGATTTAATGGTCACAACGGCCGAAAACCAAGCAGCATTTGTATCTCTAACATACAGTATATGACATTAGAGGTGTGTTATTCAACAAATAAATATTAGTGTCAAAGCGTACCTTAACCAAAGAGTGATCTGGTACCAGAAATGTTCTAAAGCTTGTACAAGAATTATTCGACATCTTCACAACCAAAGTGGCTTTATCCTATACCAACATTGATGTGGTCATGTGGCTGCATGGCTGCTGCTGTACATATCTAACCAATATAATTTAACAACAGGATGCTGAACTCCGTATGGCACTATCAGTTCCACAACCCTAAACCTTTTGATTGGACAACCGGCTTCCTCAAATGTTTAGTTAACAGTCACCGAGCTTTGGAGAATACTGTATCTACATGTTACAGTTACTGTTGTCGCAGCAAGAGATCAAACACGCCTGTTAAAATTTCCTTCAAAATAATGAAAGAGTTTTGTCTTGATTTAATGGAAACAAGTGTGTTTAGTGAGGATACGCGGCCATGGGTCTTTTGTTGAAATGGTCATAAAAATAAATAAGTTATATATTATTTATTCTTTTATTTAGGTTTGTTGTTGTCATGGTCTACTTTGGTCTTTCGCTGAGCACTGCTGATCTTGGCATTGACCCTTATGTAGCATTTATGTTGTCTGGACTAGTCGAGATTCCCGCTCGTATTTTTAGTATATTTGCTATTGATCGCTTTGGAAGGCGTCCAATACTGGCTTTTGTTATCTTGTTTGGTGGAGCATGCTGTTTTCTAACTGTTTTTATTGGTGAGTCAATGTATTATTTTTATACATTAGAAATATGTTGACAACTCTATTGCATAATCAATTCATATGCACTTCAGCTGTAACAGTTATTTTTATATTGTCAATTACCGCACCAAACTGTGGAATTAACAAAAATATCAATCCCTATGATGTCGGTTTTTATAGCGCCGGGTCGCCTACATTATTAGAATGTACTTATTTTTCACATTTTTAACCTTTAAAGACGAAAACATTATTGTATATAATATTTATTCATAAATGTACTCTGTTACCTTAAAATAAACCGAGCATATGCATGTAAATAGTGATTGTCAACAATAGTGTCCAAGAGTAAGCAAGTAACCTTTTATTTCTAGTGTATTTTTATTTCTCTTACTAACCTATAGCCTATATGAAATACACAAAATCAGACTACAACGTTGCGTGCGGTGATCTTATTCATTATGGGAAAATGTGTAGTCGCATGCAAACGCGACTCACAGCTCACTATGTCGGTTGGTCGGTCGGTTGGTCTGTCGGTTGGTCGGTAAACACTAACTCAAATTTAAGCACGCGACTGCAGCTAAGTATATGGTCTTGTGTATCTTAAGATAAGTACTCCATCCAGTTTACGTAAACTTAGTTTAGTTTCCAAAATTAAATTTCCAAATTAGTTTCCAAAATTAATTCATTAGTTATTATTAAAGATGTATTGTCCCTTGAAACACAAAAATGAAGATCAAAATATTCTAAATTTAAATTTGCCATATCAAAGTAACATCAATCAAATCTTCCATTAAATTGTTTTACATAATAAAACAATAAAGCATTTTCACAAGTCGAAAGAAGATTGGATCCAAAAATAAAATTTTCACTTAAAAATTTAAAATCATACGTTAAAGAAAACTCTTTGGCATCCTCAATAATTGAGTTAGTGCTTACAAGTAGAACATTGTGTATTATAATAAGGGCAGTAACATAAGAAATGAAGCGGATGATCAACATTAAACATATTTATCTAAATGTTTACGTGTAAAAAAAGCGTTTGTTTTGTTAGCATTAAATGTTGCTTTTTATTTTTTGCCCAATTATAAATTACATTAAGATCACTATTATTCTAATTTTTGAAATTGAAAATTTCTGAAATATTACGATCTGTACAAATATCATATAACGAAGTATATTCTAATATTAGATTTGATATTATCAACCATATCATTATTTTATGAATAAATACAATAAATAAAAATAGACCCAAAACAGATCCTTGGGATACTTATGCTGCAATGGTCACCCAATGACTGCTAGTTCCTTCAATAATAACACGTTGTTCGCGTGAGTTTAAGTAACTTTGAATCCATTTTAGAAGACTACCATTAAATCCATATTGATTTAATTTGTATATGAGCCCATTATGCCAAACTATATCGAAGACTTTGGAAATATTCAAAAATACCGAAAATACCTTTAAATCTAAAGCTCTAATAAATGTATCAATCACATAGAGAAGTTAATACGTTGTCGGGTCACCTGGTGTAAACCCAGATTGGAATTGAGTAAGACGTATATTTTCCACAAAGTATTTATATACTTTATCAAAAACTGCACGCTCAAAAATGTTTGCAAAGTTAAAAAGTATAGAGATAGGATGGTAGTTCTCAATAAGAGATTTATTGCCTTTTTGAAATGGAGATGAATGACATTTGATTTTTTCCTGTTTATCAACAGCCTATTGAAATATATATTTATACTGAATTTTCAAAAAAATATAAGGAAATTGGTACGCATCAGGCATCAAGACATTAACTGCGAACGAATAGCGTATTTATGATATGCGCCCTCAACGGACGACGAATAAAGGCCTACAACTATTGATGCAAACAACAAATTTTTGACTTGTTTATTATTTTCCATTTCTTTTTCCCTTTTCTTCTTTGTATTTAGTCACGTGCAATGTGACTCTACAGCTCACTATGTCGGTCGGTTGATCGGTCGGTTGGTTGGTCGGTCGGTAAACACTAACTTGAGCTCGACTTCCGCCTTGTATGTGGCCTTGTTTCTCCTACTCTACCTCTTATTCTAATTTTTTCTCTTACCCAACGCGGTACTAAGGCTTGGTCAGCCAAGTGAAATCCCGCCTCTCACCGGCACTTCTGCCATCATTATTTTATTAATTTATGTCAATGATTATTGTGTGAAACTTTGAAATTAATACACCTGGAGTAATTGATAACATTTATGAAAAATGATGTGAAAATGTCGCCCAACTCACTCGCCGTGACTAAACTTCATATGCGGTACCTTGCATATTGCATTTTTTTCAATCTAAAAATAGTGAAACGTTAAATGATTTCTCATTGTAAATTGTTCTTACCCGTATGTTTAGGTAGGTAATGTAACTTTATTCTAAACACAATTTATATTAATTCCACTTATAACTAATCGTTATGCATACTCTTCGTACCTATTTCTATAGCCCCGGGTGTATATCGAGTGACTGTTGCAATGTCAGGAAAATTTGCACTTACTGCTGCCTTTGGCGTTGTTTACGTCTACTCGGCTGAGCTGTTTCCAACTCCTGTTAGGTAAATGTATTTTTTTGATTAATTACACATTACGCTTAATATTTTTTTAATCAAAATTAATATTAATTAATGATTATCTTTAAAGCAGTCAACCAAAATCCGACACAAAAATCAAGACGAAATCATGGTTGATTTCTAAGGAGATATAACTTATTTTTTTAGGAGCGCTGGAATGGGCTTAGCCTCTATGTCAGGTCGACTAGGAAGCGTCATTTCACCTTTAGCACTTGTGATCTCGGACATATGGGAACCGCTACCACTAGTATTATTCAGTTCTCTGTCGGTTACTGCAGGTCTTCTTGGATTATTATTACCAGAAACAATAGGTACTAATTTACCAGAAACAATTGAAGAAGGAGAGGCATTTGGAAAGTAAGTATAATTATGATTAAGCATTGAAAAGATAACCAGAATAATTGATACAGTGTTTGATTGTGTATCGCGTTGTACGCTCGGTCATTATTCTCACAATTCATTATTACCATTTTCAAAAAGAGGATTGATCAAAGCGCTTTAACATCGGGTAAAGAGTTCAGCTGTACATTTACGGAACGAAAACGGTGCCGTTCAATACTGTAGGGCCTATACAATTTTTTATTAACACAACACGGTGTCACCTTCCGTCGTTCCGTGAAACGGAAAAAGTGAATGCATAATTATTCATTAGAAACCAGATGCGTTTTAAGGACTTAACTAATTTTTAAAACAGTGGTTTGATCCCAAAATCATACATACTGGGAATGTGTGTTAAAACAAATCCACTTTCAAGACTGTGGTTTCATTAGGAGGTGATTAGACCCCTACCATTTAAACTTATTGAATTTCTCTAATAGCCGAGTGCCTTATTATTAATTAAACTATAAAAATGGAGTAAGCCTTTAAAATTAAATCTCCAAGTTTAGCAGGTATGAAATGTAATTCATAAAGTAGAGGTTCCGAACTTACGTACATGGGAAATTAACTTGACAACCTTAATTCTCAGTATTTTTTTATTTGGACCTTCCAGCAAACAGTGAGTTACTAACCTAAAAGATTGGTAGGCCTACGAGTATTTTGGTCAAAATAAACTATTAATTGTACGCCGTCTATTTAAGAAATATCTGTTTCATGATTGTGAATCGTCATCTTGCTTTCTTCACATTTTAAACACTATTAATTACGAAAAAACGTTATTGATTGATATTTACCGACTTTAATTTTTTATTAGTTATTTAATATCCTGATTTAAATTTTTTATTTTTATTTTTCAGAAAGCCAAGACAAAATAAATCGAATGGAGACGCACACGAGCTGAAAGTTGCAGCTGATGATGACGAAGTCGATGAGAAGTTAGTAGTTTGAACCCAATTTCTAATAAATTCTAATTAATTAATAATAATATAAAGAATACAATTTACCAATTATGCAATCCGAAGAATTCTGTGAAATTCATTTGCTTTCCATCCTCAAAATGATTGTTAACATACGTATTCTGCGCACTTGTGGACACCTTCTTGCACTATTCGACAAGTTGAAATATTGATAGCTATGAAAGATCTTTATTTTGAAATTTAGCAATAATCACAGCTACACAAATATTAATATTTTGTGAATACAATTAAGATATTAAAATGCTAGCCTGTAAAAATGTCTGTAAACGTGTTTAGATTGTTCTAGCTACTTTAATAGTAATTAATTGTTCATATTTTCATAATTGAAATTAAACGAAAATTCAAACTATTTTAAAATTATTAGGCGTCATTTCAGTTGCCTTCTAATTGATACTTTTTTAACGATCATTTGACTGATTTTGATAAATATATAAAATGTACTTTGAGTGTGTTATATAATAGTAAGTGGTTTTTTTTTTAATAGACTTAAGTTATTAACAGTACATACTGTTAAAATATGTTACCAATATGTTTGAGTATTATTTTATATTGGTTTGTATTGGCTAAAATAGTAACTTAACTTTTTATTTCAATCAGTATTATGCAATGTCTAAATAATTTTTCAATAAAAGAATTATTTAGTAGCATCTCAAGCCTACATGATCTATCGTAATTCTTTCAAAACAGTACTATTGTTCTTATAACCATAGGTTAATTACTTTTTCTTGAGTCAAAGTCAGCCATTTTTAATAGGATATATAATCTGATTGTCGTACATATTTAAAGTATTGTTGTGATTTGGGATCTATTACATTAAATATGAAATCTAAATATATTTGACTATTTCTTTATTTCAAATGTAGGCCTACTACAATGCAATTAGTAGGCCTAGGTATATTATGTTTGCTGTTTTGTTTATTTTCGTGAAGTTAGCAAAAATCAACATTATACCGCATCGAGAGAACTGATGATATATAATGCCTATTATTTGTAATTGGGTGAAACCCCGATAACCGCATAATAAACCGGGTGGCCGAATATTGTTGTTCTGGTCTGCGCGCTATCTTTGTCCCGTTAGCGCGTCCCGTTAAGACCCGGATGATTCGGCCCATGTTGAAAGCCGTTTAAAATGTGTTTCTTAAGCCTACCCAGTGGGCACAGAACATAATTTCAACGTTGAATCAACGTTGAAATATAGTTGATTTGTTGAAATCATGTTGTCAGCGTATTTCAAACGTTGAATCAACGTTGAAATAACATTTTTTCCCTAACTATATTTTTTACGTTTATTAATAAACATTGAATCAACGTTGAAATAACATTTTCTTTTCAATAGAATGTTTATGTTCATTTATCAATGTTAATCAAACGTTGAAATAACATTGTCTTTTTAACTAGTAATTTACGTTAATTTATAAATGTTGATTTAACGTTGAAATAACATCGTCTTTCTAACAAATGTTTTTCGTTAATTTATCAATGTTGATCCAACGTTGAAATAACATTGTTTTTCTAACAAATGTTTTACGTTAATTTATAAATGTTGATTCAACGTTGAAATAACATTGTGTTTTTAACTAGAAATTTACGTTAATTTATCAATGTTGATCCAACGTTAAAATAACATTGTCCTTCTAACTAGTAATTTACGTTAATTTATCAATGTTGATTTAACGTTGAAATAACATTGTCTTTCTAACTAGAAATTTACGTTAATTTATCAATGTTGATCCAACGTTGAAATAACATTGTATTTTTAACTAGAAATTTACGTTAATTTATCAATGTTGATCCAACGTTGAAATAACCTTGTATTTTTAACTAGAAATTTACGTTAATTTATCAATGTTGATCCAACGTTGAAATAACATTGTATTTTTAACTAGAAATTTACGTTTTATTATCAATGTTGATCCAACGTTGAAATAACATTGTCTTTCTAACTAGAAATTTACGTCAATTTATCAATGTTGATCCAACGTTGAAATAACATTGTATTTCTAACTAGAAATTTTCATTTTATTATCAATGTTGATCCAACGTTGAAATAACATTGTCTTTCTAACTAGTAATTTAAGTTAATTTATCAATGTTGATCCAACGTTGAAATAACATTGTCTTTCTAACTAGTAATTTACGTTAATTTATCCATGTTGATCCAACGTTAAAATCACATTGTATTTTTAACTAGAAATTTACGTTAATTTATTAATGTTGATCCAACGTTGAAATAACATTGTATTTTTAACTAGTAATTTACGTTAATTTATCAATGTTGATCCAACGTTGAAATAACATTGTATTTTTAACTAGTAATTTACGTTAATTTATCAATGTTGATCCAACGTTGAAATAACATTGTCTTTCTAACTAGTAATTTACGTTAATTTATCAATGTTGATCCAACGTTAAAATCACATTGTATTTTTAACTAGAAATTTACGTTAATTTATCAATGTTGATCCAACGTTGAAATAACATTGTATTTTTAACTAGTAATTTACGTTAATTTATCAATGTTGATCCAACGTTGAAATAACATTGTATTTTTAACTAGTAATTTACGTTAATTTATCAATGTTGATCCAACGTTGAAATAACATTGTATTTTTAACTAGAAATTTACGTTAATTTATTAATGTTGATCCAACGTTGAAATAACATTGTATTTTTAACTCGAAATTTACGTTAATTTATTAATGTTGATCCAACGTTGAAATAACATTGTCTTTCTAACTAGTAATTTACGTTAATTTATCAATGTTGAAATAACATTGTATTTTTAACTAGTAATTTACGTTAATTTATCAATGTTTATACAACGTTGAAATAACATTGTCTTTATATCTAAAAATTTACGTTAATTTATCAATGTTGATCCAACGTTGAAATAACATTGTATTTTTAACAAGAAATTTACGTTAATTTATCAATGTTGATCCAACGTTGCAATAACATTGTATTTTTAACTAGAAATTTACGTTAATTTATCAATGTTGATCCAACGTTGAAATCACATTGTATTTTTAACTAGAAATTTACGTTAATTTATCAATGTTGATCCAACGTTGAAATAACATTGTATTTTTAACTAGTAATTTACGTTAATTTATCAATGTTGATCCAACGTTGAAATAACATTGTATTTCTAACTAGTAATTTACGTTAATTTATCAATGTTGGTCCAACGTTGAAATAACATTGTATTTTTAACAAGAAATTTACGTTAATTTATCAATGGTGCTCCAACGTTGAAATAACATTGTCTTTCTAACTAGTAATTTACGTTAATTTATCAATGTTGATCCAACGTTGAAATAACATTGTATTTCTAACTAGTAATTTTTTTCAAACAATTATTATTTTTGTTTTTCAATGTTATTCCAACGTTATTTTAACGTTGAAATTCAATTGTCATTTTCAAATGACATGTTTTCAACGTTGAAAAACTCTTGAAATTATGTTGTTTTTTCAAACAATTATTATTTTTGTTTTTCAATGTTAATTAAACGTTAAATTAAAGATAAATTCTATTTAATACTTTGGTTAAAATGACATGTTTTTAACGTTTAATATTAAATAATTATATGTGTTTAAGTGCGTTGCCATTGATGTTTTAACGTTAAATTAACATTAGATTTCAGTTGGCGGTTTATTTTATCATCCTTTATTGTAAAACAAATGATTATTGGTTATTTAGGAATTTTAGATTGGCAAATATTATTGTCTCTGTATAATACAAAAATGTTCTAGAAGTTGTGTTGAAAATTGAATGATCCTTTCATGCAAGATCAAATTTCATAAGAATAGATAGGCCTACGAGCTTGTCATTGGTTAGTTTCGTTTTGATAAAATTTTGAAACTGGTGTCAGTAATTTCAGTTACTTCGACGTAGGCTAGGCCTACAGTAATAGTGGTGTGTAGAAAAAAAAAGGCTCATTATTGAAATTGTCAAATAAGTATGTTTTCAGGTAGGAAAACAATCTTTTTTATTTGTAATCTACTAATTTATAAGCTTGACTATTTTACCCTTATCAATAGGTAGCCTCTAGTCTAGTAGGCCACACTCACATGCATAGCTAGCTAGGCTATAATAGGTAGGCTAGGCAGGCTGCCAAACTGATGAACTGAATTCACTCACTAGGCCTAGTGGAAGCATTTAGTATCATGCCTGTCAATGGCAAACATTTGCCTTGCCAAGGATAACTACAGTACTGTACTTATTATGGTTATAAAATGGTATGTACTATTAGGCCTTTAGTTCAATACTTTCTTTATTTATCCAAAAGTATACATAAATATAACATAATATATAGGCCTAGGCCTAGCCTAGGCCTAATTAGTTGGCCTAGGCCCTAGGCCTAGCTTGCTTTCTGCTAGGCTTTCTACAGTAGCTGCTAATGCTAATATTAGTATTATAGTATACAAACACATGCTAGCCTAGGACGGCTATTTGTTAAACTTACTCGCTTTCTTTATTTCAGATTGTAGGCCTAGCTAAGGCCCTTATTAGGCCTATGCCTAGCTAGAGTACAAAATAATGAAGTACATGTAGGCCTATAATCTTTTCTATGTGAATCAAACGAGAAAAATCTAATGGATGATCAATATTTTTATATACAAAAGGTTGGTATTTATAGTTCTTAACTTTAATATTGAATTGAATAAATTGTGGCCTAGGCCTAGTTAGTCGTCGCGCGGGGGAGAGAGCGATGGATGAAACTTGGCCTAGGCCATACATGAATTAATAATTACGCCACGCGTTAAAATAATTATTATGATATTGATAAGAATCAGCTTGCGTATTTCAAGAAATGTACGAAAATGAATAGCGTAGCGTTGCGACACGGACTTCTCCCGAACAGTTCTGGTGTTTTTTTTCCGCTTGCGTTGCGTTTACGTCCTAGCTTTACGTTCTAGTGGGAACCAAGCTTTACAGCGATGGATCATTTTAATAGCTGCGCCACGGCGAACTAGCCGGCCTACATGCCTACTAATACTAGTAGGCCTACCAGCTAGATGTGACCATTGGGCCTATTTATTTCGTAATTAAAAAAGTCGTTGCTTCATTCATATATAAGCTTTATGAATTATAATTACATGACTAGTTTTAATTTTTATGATTTTTCAAGTACAAAATAAAAGATTTCATATAACGCATTTATACTGTACATAACATCATGCAGCAATCGTATACAAGTTGATTTGTTGACAGCAGCCGTCGTGCGGAATAATTATAGCTTGCACTAGTGCCACAGACCGCGCACCACATTACCCGAGAGTCGGAGTGTTAACTAGGGATGTACTGTGTAGCCAAAGATATCTTTGCTGTGGCCTAGTTAGTCGTCGCGCGGGGGAGAGAGCGATGGATGAAACTTGGCCTAGGCCATTCCATACATGAATTAATAATTACGCCACGCGTTAAAATAATTATTATGATATTGATAAGAATCAGCTTGCGTATTTCAAGAAATGTACGAAAATGAATAGCGTAGCGTTGCGACACGGACTTCTCCCGAACAGTTCTGGTTTTTTTTTTGCTGTCAACAAATCAACTTGTATACGATTGCTGCATGATGTTATGTACAGTATAAATGCGTTATATGAAATCTTTTATTTTGTACTTGAAAAATCATAAAAATTAAAACTAGTCATGTAATTATAATTCATAAAGTTATGAATGAAGCAACGACTTTTTTAATTACGAAATAAATAGGCCCAATGGTCACATCTAGCTGGTAGGCCTACTAGTATTATTAGGCATGTAGGCCGGCTAGTTCGCCGTGCCGCAGCTATTAAAATGATCCATCGCTGTAAAGCTTGGTTCCCACTAGAACGTAACGCAAGGACGTAAACGCAACACAAGCGTTTTAACCAATAACAAGCGAAGTTATAGACAGTTAGCAATCACAAGCGAATAAGCCATCGCTTGTGATTGGTCAATTCACTTGCGTTGCGTTACGTCCTTGTGTTGCGTCGCTAGTGGGAACCACGCTTTAGTCTGTTGTAGACAAAAATAGAGTCGCCGATTACCTCACTCTGGGCATGCGCAATAGCGTGTCGGATTCCCTAACGCTGGGCAGTTGAGTTACGGTGCCGGAATCCTATAACCACGGCGTAAATATTAATACAGTGTTGCAATATTATTTACATGAATTTAATTGATTGCATATTTTACGTGTAAGTGTGAAATGATGTTCTGAATTGAATTTTTGTTTATGTACAGTATGATTTTTGAACAATGTGTTAAAGATATAATTGAACTGAACAATTTTTTTTTTAAATGTTTTGTTGAATATGCCGTCACTGTAGAGTTGTTCACTTTGACCAAAAAATTAGATTTTAAAAAATGCATTTGTACCTGAAAAGGACAATTTAAACAAACAATTGGTTTTTGGTTAAATATACTGTTTATTTTGTATTTTTGTTAAGTGAAATCTTTATTGTTTTTGTTTATTTTCTACGGCAAGTGAATATCTAAATTGTTAAAATTGCAAAATGGCAAGGTATTCAAAGTATGATTGTATTAATCTTCATTGTTCATGTTTTTTGGGGACAATAAATCTTTCAATTAATTTTTTACTGTATTATTTTTGTTTAAAACTACAGTAACTTGATTGAATTTGTTTCAGGTTTGGAAAAATAATATTGCCACACTTTTGGAAACCATAGGACAATGTCAACACAGGAATCGAGGCAACTGTTTATTGACTAATCGGAACAATGCAATTACAGTAATGTGTTATTGCCATCATTTGGACTTCTGCAACATTAGCACAAGGCACCTGTGACGTGTGTTGTATTTATTGTGTTTTACTGTAATCAGCCAATATTTATAGTTATTCAATCATGTTAGTTGGCAAACATATTACAAACTGGTTATTAGTATATTTTTTATACTTAACATTGGTACCTGAGAACTGTCAGTGAGGATGTACATTATTTGATTGTTGCTTGGATTTTGCCTGATGATTTGATAACACCTGATTAAATGTTATTTTATGTTTTTATAGAAATTAAAGATTAGTGAGATATACAGTATTTATAAAATGTCTCTATTGATGGATTCTGCGACATAACAGTAACTTTACTACCAACTACTTTAAAACCGTTGATTCAAATTGGATATAGTAATTCAACAAATCAATTACCATTGAAAATATGCCAGATTTCAGCTTGATTTATTTTGGTTGTGTTACTATAAGCTGTTCTTCTAATAACTAAACCATTGCTGTGTTAAATTAATGTTGATAATTTCTATGTTGAATCAACGGTAAAAATGTGTTTACACTGAATCAACGTTGATCTGTATACGTTGATTAAACGTTATTTTTTCTACAATGGATCAACGTTGATATTTTTTTTAATTTAAACTTTAATTCAACAGTTTTTCAGCGTTATTTCAACGTTTGCGGATAATGTTGAATTAACTTTAATATTTCAACATTGAATCAACGTTGATAATTTCAACGTTAAATCTATGTTGAAATTTACGTTGATGCAAATTTTCATTTCAACTTAATTATTACGTTGTTTCAACGTTAATAATTTCAACATTGAATCAACGTTGATAATCTATGTTGAATCAACGTTGACATTTTTGTTGAGGCAAACTTTCATTTTCAACCATTTTTTCAACGTTATTTCAACGTTACTTATTTTAACGTTGTTTCAACGTTGATAATTTCTATGTTGATTCAACGTTGACATTTACGTTGAGGGAAACTTTCATTTTCAACCATTTTTTCAACGTTATTTTAACGTTACCTATTTTAACGTTGTTTCAACGTTGATAATTTCTATGTTGATTCAACGTTGACATTTACGTTGAGGCAAACTTTCATTTTCAACCATTTTTTCAACGTTATTTCAACGTTACCTATTTTAACGTTGTTTCAACGTTGATAATTTCTATGTTGATTCAACGTTGACATTTAAGTTGAGGCAAACTTTCATTTTCAACCATTTTTTCAACGTTAATTCAACGTTACTTATTTTAACGTTGTTTCAACGTTGATAATTTCTATGTTGATTCAACGTTGACATTTACGTTGAGGCAAACTTTCATTTTCAACCATTTTTTCAACGTTATTTCAACGTTACTTATTTTAACGTTGTTTCAACGTTGATAATTTCTATGTTGATTCAACGTTGACATTTACGTTGAGGCAAACTTTCATTTTCAACCACTTTTTCAACGTTATTTCAACGTTTGCAGATAACGTTGAATTAACGTTAATTCAACCAATTTTTGCCCACTGGGTAAACAGTCCACTTTGTGGCGGATGTCAATCATATGTTACAAGATGTTTAGGCGCCGATGATTATAGTCAATAATGAATACTAATTATTAGGCCCGTATTTATTTGAATAAAGCACCCCGCCAGGTCCTCCTCCCACCATAAAACACCATCTAGGCCTATATACATTTATGTAAGGGCAAAATTCGGTAAATAGCGCGTTACTTCTAGAATGTTTACTCGATGGTATATAAAGGTGGTTCTTACGTTTGGTACTTATGTTAACCCCTTAAACGTAACCCTGTTTACTAATTAAGTTGAGTTAGATAATTAGTTATTATTTGCCTAAAATTGAATTAAAAAAAATCTAGTATAAATATTGTCTCTCTTTTCAAAATATTGGTATTACTTGCCATTCTATTTAAAAAAACAAAACAAACATGTATAGTAGCGCTCGAGGTGAGCAGCTTGGACCAAACAATTTTGTATCCAATTTTGTCGATTTCGTGTGATTTTAATTGTATTGTCTTCAGTGATAGTGTAATTTATTTAGCTGGTGTTTATTGAAGATTATCGGTTTGATGCTTTGCTATGTTATTGCTAGCCCACCTCTAACACTCCAGTCTTATTCGCGCGTGATCCCTGACTGACTTGGACGTTTAATTTGTTCTTTTTTTCTTCTGTTGGCTAACACAGTTCCATTTTAAACAAATTTATGGAACGCCGTTTACGCAATATTTCGATGATATGAATTTTATGACGCGATATGTGAATGAAATGCATCGATGTGAATTGAAAAATGTTTTGAATAAAATGCTTTGAATCGAATGTTTTATTTTGAATGAAATTTTTTGAATGGAATTAAATTGAATGCTTTGAAAGGTCAAACTATTGGCGGCGTATGTCATTCCCACTGCTTGATAGCGTGACCACGTACCGGACCTGTCCATGTTAGCTTTTTTTCCCTTACTACCTGGATCCAAGACCAGGTCTGTAAGGATTCGCTGTAAAGGATCCATATTGATGACAGCGGGGAGAGAGAGGAGAAGAGGGTACCAAAGCTTAAGAGGTTGAGAAATAAATCGTGAGCGGGAATGACATACGCCGCCAATAGTTTTACTTTTCAAAGCATTCAGTTAAATTCATTCAAAACTTATAACAGCTCAGAAGAAATTAGTTTCTATTGGGTTTGACTGGATGTCATATTTAAAAGAATTAGAATACTCGGATCATCACGTTGTTGTGTGTACAATTAAATGTGAATAGCAAAACTTGACCACGAGCATTTGAAATTATCGCTCATTTTCTGGGGAATAATGATGTAAATATTCTCGTAGATTCCTTTGTTTCGTATGAGCCATCTGCATTCGAAAAACTCTGTTTTGTAATTACACGTAAGACGAACACTACCAGGGTACAACAATGAAATTCACGAAGCTAGACGTCTTAAACTAATTACTCGCGCAAAAATAGAATACTTCATTATAACTGAAGCTTAAACATTTCTTCGTCTGTAAATTTGTGTTTATCCTTAACATCTAAACTAGACGTAAACAAGAGAGACACTCATTTACTATTGGTTTTTTCCAAAGCTGTGATAGACTTCACCTTTCCAAAGTGTGTCTTGCCTTAGGCCTATAATATTATTGTCACAATGGGTTTCTTGCAGAATCACAATGCCAAAATTTTGTTCTTCAAGCCATTTTAAAGGCTTTCCTTCTTTTATCATAATTCCTAAGGCCTCTCACATTCAACGATAATAAATGCAGAGAGATATTTTTTTATTTCGTTTTTATTTTTATTTATTAATTTTTGTTTAAATTTATTTTCTAATATTTATATTCTTATACAATAACGGTGTCCTTCTACGTAATGATAGATTCAAATTACTGAATCTGATTTCTTTCTTATCTTTCTACCACTGAACATTTTAGCTCAAAGAGTCAGACTTTTTATTCCTTTTTTCTGCATTTTTCGACTCACAGTAATCTTCTTTCGCTTACAAGTAGCAAAGTTCTGTCTACTAATTACTGCTGTTTCGATAGTGTTGTCTCTTGATCTCCAGTAGTAGCAGTAGTAGTAAAGTCAGTTATCGGTCTCATTCCTTTGCTAACTTTGTTCAATTTTTCTGTCGATTTTTGTTCAGGTTTGTCATTTCTTTTTATTTCTCGTTGCTTTGCTTTGCTTTGTTTTCTTTTTATCTTTTTTTGTCATAGTAGACGCTTCCTCACAATTTACTGATTTTACTCTGTCGAAGGCATCTTCCAACTCAATTGAGCCTAAGGTATCTCTATCATTTCATTAAATCTTGTTGGTCCTTGTGAACAGTTCCCGCATTAAACTTGTTGATTTGAGAAACCATGGTAGGCCTATACTTTTTTTAAAGGTTCTACAAAAAGTATGCGATCTACATTCAGAAATCGGGACTATTTTCCATGTATTCTGAATTTAACGTAGGAAACGTCTCCAACAATTACAAGTACATCCTAACTTTTTCAGGGAATAAGTTATTTCTTCATTCCGTACCGATAGCGTACATCTTTTACTAAAATTATTGTATTGTTCTCTCCGTTAATATATGGGTTTGTATCAAAAACATTAATATGCTTTCATTTTATGTTTAAACCCGACGTGATAGCTTTCACTGTTTCAGCGTGGTCATCTATGTAGGCCTAAATACGCCATAGATTTTTAGATTTCTGTGCACCAATTAGATGTTCACATTTTATGACGTCATTTAGTGGAAAATATATGTCTTCTTCCTTTAGATAGGCATCATCTTTACTTCGGATATCATCGTCTACTCTATAACGAAGATCGGCTTAACGTTATAATTACCGCTAGGTTGTGTGGTCGCCATGGTTACACACGGTCAAGACCGATGTAACGGTATTTACTGAGGCGTGACACTCTCTCTACAATACGCTGCTAAGGTAAACAAAAGGGTGTTTACGTGTGTGACCGTGAACGAATTGACAGATCTGCACACTACGGATTACACGGCAACCCTACCTCAAAAAGTACTTCAAAATATTGTAACAAAAATCCGCTCTCGGGTTCGTTCCCTTTTGGGGGGAAGGGTCTGCGGTACTGCGGCACACTCAAATGAAACAAACAAATCAATTACAATTACTGGAGTGACCTCCTTTATTCTTCTATGATTCCAAATTATTGGTAACAACCGATTATAATAATTAATTAGATTAGTTCTGCTATTACGCCGGACTTGAAACAACAGCGTAACCACCAGTAATGTAACCACCAACAACGGCGTAACCTCCAACATGCACGTAACCACCAACAATGGTGTAACCTCCAACAGCACGTAACCACCAACAATGGTGTAACCTCCACAGCAACGTAACCACCAACAATGGCGTAACCTCCACAGCAACGTAACCACCAACAATGGCGTAACCTCCACAGCAACGTAACCACCAACAATGGTGTAACCTCCCAACAGCACGTAACCACCAACAATGGTGTAACCTCCACAGCAACGTAACCACCAACGATGGTGTAACCTCCACAGCACGTAACCACCAACAATGGTGTAACCTCCACAGCAACGTAACCACCAACGATGGTGTAACCTCCACAGCACGTAACCACCAACAATGGTGTAACCTCCACAGCAACGTAACCACCAACGATGGTGTAACCTCCACAGCAACGTAACCTCCATAGCAACGTAACCACCAGCAACGGTGTAACCTCCAACAGTGGTGTAACCTCCAACAGTGGTGTAACCTCCACAGCAACGTAACCTCCAACAATGGCTTAACCTCCACAGCAACGTAACCACCAACAATGGTGTAACCTCCACAGCACGTAACCACCAACAATGGCTTAACCTCCACAGCAACGTAACCACCAACAATGGTGTAACCTCCACAGCACGTAACCACCAACAATGGTGTAACCTCCACAGCAACGTAACCACCAACGATGGTGTGACCTCCACAGCACGTAACCACCAACAATGGTGTAACCTCCACAGCAATGTAACCACCAACGATGGTGTAACCTCCACAGCAACGTAACCTCCACAGCAACGTAACCACCAGCAACGGTGTAACCTCCAACAGTGGTGTAACCTCCACAGCAACGTAACCTCCAACAATGGCGTAACCTCCACAGCAACGTAACCTCCACAGCAACGTAACCTCCACAGCAACGTAACCTCCACAGCAACGTAACCACCAACGATGGTGTAACCTCCACAGCACGTAACCACGTACCGGCTAACAGGGTAACCACCAGTAGTCTTAACCACTGGCTAATAGGTGTACCCACCAGCAAAGCAGTATCACAACCACAGGGTGTACCACGGGCTAACTGTATCAATTTAATGTATCAAGCAGTAACACAACCAGTAGGTGCAACCTCCGGCTCAGCTATCTCAAATAGTGATACAACCAGTACAGTAGGCGCAACCTCCGGCTCACTATGTCTCAAATAGTAATACAACCAGTACAGTAGGCGCAACCTCTGGCTCACTATGTCTCAAACAGCAGCACAGGCGGTAGGCTGTACCCTCCGGCTAACTTACTTGCTGTGTCTTAACTCTCCTTTTATTATTCAGCTCTAATTTTCTCTTTCTTTTCTCTAATATTCTCTACGCTTTGTTTTCCAATTTCTCTAATGTCCCTACTTATTTAACACGTCTTCTCCCTGCTTCTCCGCTTTTTCAGCTCCAATCTCTCCCTCCTTTTTAACGCAGCTCGAGGTAACCCTCCATTGCCTTCCTTCTCCAATCCCTCTCTGCCCTTTTTCTCACGTCCGTTCTCTGCTACTCTTCCTGCCTAACTCTGCTTCCATCTGCCGCCCTCTATCTTTTCTTCAACCCCAAAATCATTACAATACGAATAATCTGATCCAAACTGACAATAATTCCAATCAATCGTAAATAACAAACTATTACTAATTTTCGATCAGTATTCTAAAAGACAATCGCCTTTTTAAAAGACTGAAAATAAGCGATTTTAAAGGGAAGCGTTTGAAAGTACGTTTCAAACGCCCTCACTACATGCAGGTTCCTTGTATAGAGCAATGTCTCTTTATTTCGATGTAATTTGATTGTAATCAGATAATCAATGACGTCATATAAGACAAAAGTTTATATTTTTTTAAATAATGAAAGTTTCCATACCTAAAACATGTAAATATTATTTAAAAAATATGCTAAGACTATTATTTTAAAAATATATAAAATTATCATATTAATATATGATAGGCATGCATCTTTATGTACATGTTTATAGCTATGAATAACGTACATAAGTTAACAAAACACTGAGTTGTTTTAGATTATTAAACAGTTTTGGGTAGGGTTTAGTATAAAATAGAAAAGTTTAGTTTTTCTTGCTCAAACATTTTTTTATATCAATGTATAGAGTAATGTCTGCTCTACATTTTGGTTTTAATGTTTGATTCAATTTGAATTCAGTTCAATTTTATATCTTTACAAATAATAAATCCTGAAATCAGAAGGAAATACAAACATTTGTGACAACATCAGTATAACAAAAATATATTCCCCAAAGTTTTTTGCCTTTTATTCATTCACACAAGATTCATATAATATATATAATCAAGAACAACGCAATTCAAGTGTTACCATAGAGGTTGTGAAGCTCCAAACAAAAATTGGATTGATTTTTTACCACAAGTAAGAACACCCCTATTGAAAATAAATGGTAGGTTGTGTTCCAAAAATGTGTTGCTTTTCATCATCTTGTATTGAAAATTAAATTTTAACAATCCGTGTAAAAGCAACGTATTATTTGACAGTGCAATACTAGGAAAAACTAAAAGAAAATTCTGTAATTTTAAAAATGGCCGTTACTATGGTAACAAGATACAGATATGCTAAAACTCTTAAGCTAGGAGGCCTAGCCTAATACTAACAGGCCTAGCTAGGCTGAAAAGCAAAACTTTGACAGGAAAATGGAACTCTTCTGGGCTAATTATGTTTTTTCTAACGATGCTACGTCTTGTAAAGATGTTTCCATTAATTAATCAAAATTCTACAAACTATCTAAAGCTAATTTAAATGCCTTTTTGATCTAAATTAGTACACACATATATATATATATATATATATATATATATATATATATATATATATATATATATATATATATATATATATATATATATATATATATATATATATATATATATATATATATATAAATCAAGATCAAATAAGTTAAAACTGCCTCAATATAGATTTATTTTAACGACATGTTTCGGGCATAGCCCATCATCAGGTGAAAAGAATTGTAACAAAGGATAACATATATAAGTCACAAAATTACATAATAAAACAAATCAACCAATCAAAGATGTTAACATATATATATATATATATATATATATATAAATCATACTGTAAATTATAGAAACAGTGCTCATATGATTATGAGATCATGTTCCGAATATGAGCACTGTTTCTATAATTTACAGTATGATTTATATATAATTTACGCAGTGCTACGCAACATCATTGATTATATATATATATATATATATATATATATATATATATATATATATATATATATATATATATATATATATATATATATATATATATATATATATATATATATATATATGTATATATATACTATGCCTATGCCTTTTGTTTGTTAACATCTTTGATTGGTTGATTTGTTTTATTATGTAATTTTGTGACTTATATATGTTATCCTTTGTTACAATTCTTTTCACCTGATGATGGGCTATGCCCGAAACATGTCGTTAAAATAAATCTATATTGAGGCAGTTTTAACTTATTTGATCTAGATTTATATATATATATATATATATATATATATATATATATATATATATATATATATATATATATATATATATATATATATATATCCAGAAATTTACTTCCATCGCGAAAAACATAACATTCAAATCGCGGCGAAAGTACAAAATAGGTGGCACTGTTGTATTTCAAAAGCAATAGTACTGTATAAAACAAAATATTATCCAAACGCCAAAAGATCGTTTAATAGTGCATACGATTGCACGCCATGTGAGCCACAATCGTCCGATTAAATGAAAGGAATTTATGTAGGTGTTATATAATATTCTATTCTACAATAAGAATCACATTTGATTTTAACAATCAATGGTTTTCAAATATATGAATAAATATAAATAAATACAGTATATCTTTATTTGATAATAAATATATTAGACGATTTGCCTATATTAGGAAATACCATTTAAAATACCATTTCAATGAGTTAATACTAAGTTTATTCATAACTTTACCTTAACCCGTTAATGTGGAAATTATACAGCAGGTGAATAATATTGGATGATAATAAGAATAATTACGTTACAGTTTAATAGGAATCAGTACGTTTACAACAACTAATAATTGTTTAAACGGATGGTTTTAGTTCAACCAATTCTTCGTCTACACTTTTTTCTCGTTCATTATAAGAAACGACACAAGCCGACTTTCTGTAAGAGAAACAAAAGGAGATACGTTAACTAATATATTGTTTCTAAATAACTTAAACGTGTAAATAAGTAATAGAACAACAACACTGTTTTAAAAGTAGTACTTTGGCTGATTTCTTGGTTAATTCTCTATAATCCAGGACCGGAATAGTATAACGTTGTTAACAGAAATCTTCAATCTCACGTCTTTTTACATTTATAAACGTGGTATCGGTCTTGAATTAAAATCATCTGATAGACGAGAAGAAAAATGGTAACAGTTTGGTGTCAATTAGTTCTTTAAAAATCTCACAATTTGGAGACCAGATTGTAGTTTTCTATATGTGGACTATAATATCACGTACTTTGAATTTCCAAAGTTTTCTCCTTCTTCTAAAGTCTCTGGAAGCTGTTTTCCATTGGTTTCTGGTAAAATTAATGTGAATATTCCGGCAGTAATAGACAGACTCCCAAAACATAAAAGATGAAGTGGTTCCCATAGCACACTTAATTCAAGTAGTAACGGAGCAATAATTCCTCCGACAATTGCTGAGATGGATGAAGCACCAACACCAATGACCCTAAAAAATGTATTAAATATTTAATAGTTGTCTTGGTTGAGACAATTATTTTATAATAAGAGTCTCTAGGCCTATAAATATCATTATCATTAGCATTATTAGCATTATCATTATTATTATCATTAGCATTATTATTATACTAATTAAAATCATGATAATCAAAATGAAATTGCAATAATATTGGTAAGTTAATTCTAAACAACATGTTCAGTATCGATCAATAATGAATGGCACATTTTGTATTCTTTATTACCTGACTGGAGTTGGGAATATTTCAGCTGCAAACAGATAAATTAAAGCAAATGCAAACGTCACACTAAATTTACCAATCATAGCTGTTGTGATCTTCCATAATCCAGTTGCTTGTAAACAAAGACAAAACAAACAAATAAATATTAATGGTTATATTTTGTTTTGAATATGAGTTATTAGCGCATGTCAATTTTCAATTATTATGAGCTAGCTTCACAGTATCTACATTTAAAAAATGTTATATCTTTCCAGTATCATATCTACAGAGAAAGAGAGAAAGATATTGTCTCATTGAACACGTGAATTCTGGCATCATGAATAATATTGTAGACAAGATCTAGGTCGTGCCCACAGATAGTTACACAGTAATTTCAGCGTAAAAAAGTTCAAATGTACGTCGTACCGTAAAATACATTGTCGTTTACAGAAACGAATAAATAGACAGACGCTGATTTAAACTAGCACCCTGTGAATTACTTCCGAAAGAGAAACTTGTCAGAAAATGAGTCCAAATTATTGATTTGGACTCATTTAAACAAACCCAATTTGTGTTTGGTATGTAACATTAGTGTTGAGGGATGGGGACTGTTTAAATATATTCTTTATCCAACTCAGTACAGTAACGAAATATTTATTTCATGTTTTATAGGCCTATAAATAATATACCACTAAATACAGTAAAACATTTGCGATTTAATCATTAATTTGTTAAAACTGTGTTTTTATAATCAGTAGGACCTCCCACGCTCACAGTAATAAAGTTTATTTGTATATATTTTTATATTATATCTAACAGTACCAACACTCAAAGTAAGAAATTTGCGATTCAAATGGCGACCTGAAGTGGTTAATGCGTATTTACAGTATTTTCAAGGGTATTGCAATACTATACCTTAAGGTTTTAAGATTTTTCAATGGCCCATAAATTTACCTACTTGTGTTAAACCAAATAATTTGGAATGTTCCATTCATCGCAAATCAATACATTTGTAGGCCTATAAACGTATATAAAATCTATCAAAATGGCATTTTTTGAAGAAAATCGGCTTCAACATTATGATGCTGTACTGGAGCTGTTCAACCGGTTTTCAGATAGTAAAAATAATTATTTTAGGAGGAAGAAATGGGTAATGCGAAGCATCCTCGTATTATTGTGTGCGGGTATTTTTCAAGATGGTAATTCATTAGACAGTGTATACCACGATCGGAAAACATCTCTATTCTATTTGGGGCAAATCGTTGAACCTAAAATTCGTTTTAATTGTCAATAACTAATTATCTAACACAATTTACATCAGGTGGTTAAAATCAGTACTGAAAGGACGAACCAACTTTATATACCACGAATTTTGCCCTTACGTATATATATTATACGTAAGGTAATTATACGTATATATATTATACGTAAGGGCAAAATTCGTGGTATATAAAGTTGGCTCGTACTTTCAGTACTGATTTTAACCACCTGATGTAAATTGTGTTAGAGAGTGTGAAAGAGTCCCTATCCAATCGAGTTTGAACAATACCATGAAAGCCCCAGTGGTCTAATGGTTAGGACAGCTGCATATCAAGCAGACAGTCCGAGTTCGAATCTCGGTTGGGGGGACTTTTTCTCATTCTCACAGATTTCCTCATCTTTATCGTTTCAAATTAATTAATTACATTTCAGTATATCACCGAGCGGTTTAGAATTAATGTTCTTTGCCTGATGTGTTTATATATATAAAAGTATCTCTTCGGAGATCCCGCCTCGTGAATTAAAATACTGAAAGATGAGGGCGTATCAATTTTATCTCTTGTGCGCGTGCGTACAATTGAGGACTAGTCCTGTTCCGCCGTACCACGCCGAGAGTGTGAAAGAGTCGCTATCCAATTAATTAATTAAATTTCAGTATATCACCGGGCGGTTTAGAATTAATGTTCTTTGCCTGATGTGTTTATATATATATATATATATATATATATATAATTTGAAACGATAAAGATGAGGAAATCTGTGAGAATGAGAAAAAGTCGCCTCAACCGAGACTCGAACTCGGACCGCCTGCTTGATATGCAGATGTCCTAACCATTAGACCACTGGGGCTTTCATGGTATTGTTCAAACTCGATTGGATAGCGACTCGGCGTGGTACGGTGGAACAGCACTAGTCCTCAGTTGTACGCACGCGCACCAGAGATCAAATTGATACGCCCTCATCTTTCAGTATCATATCATGCAGATGTCCTAACCATTAGACCACTGGGGCTTTCATGGTATTGCATATCAAGCAGGCGGTCCGAGTTCGAGTCTCGGTTGGGGCGACTTTTTCTCATTCTCACAGATTTCCTCATCATTATCGTTTCAAATTAATTAATTAAATTTCAGTATATCACCGGGCGGTTTAGAATTAATGTTCATTGGCTGATGTGTTTATATATATTATAAAAGTATCTCTTCGGAGATCCCGCCTCGTGAATAAAAATACTGAAAGATGAGGGCGTATCAATTTGATCTCTGGTGCGCGTGCGTACAACTGAGGACTAGTGCTGTTCCACCGTACCACGCCGAGAATGTTAAAGAGTCGCTATCCAATCGAGTTTGAACAATACCATGAAAGCCCCAGTGGTTAGGACATCTGCATATCAAGCAGGCGGTCCAAGTTCGAGTCTCGGTTGGGGCGACTTTTTATCATTCTCACAGATTTCCTCATCTTTATCGTTTCAAATTAATTAATTAAATTTCAGTATATTACCGGGCGGTTTAGAATCAATGTTCATTGCCTGATGTATATATATATATATATATATATATATATATATATATATATATATATATATATATATATTCAAATTAATTAATTAAATTTAGTATATCATCGGGCGGTTTAGAATTAATGTTCTTTGCCTGTTGTGTTTATATATATATATATATATATATATATATATATATATATATATATACAGATCACATGGCATTTACCTGCTTGGACCCATCGATATATATCGTCGCTAGATCTATTGGCATTTGCCTGCTTGCGTTTACAGTGAAACGAGATAGGGATTTCCTATGTTAATGCACTGTTCGTATATAGCAGGAAAATGCCATAATTTCTCACAAAACCATATATAGAGTTTTGCTATATCTTTTCTTTTAGGTAACTAATTTTGATCGGATTTTCACATAAACATAGATAAAATGTTTCTTTTGATCATATCACTCACCCAGCCTTCGTTAACCACCACTTTTTAAGAAATCGGTTTCTGAACTTGGCCTTCTTATCGGGTAATGTTTTTCATCGACCGTATTTGACGACAAATGATGTTTTTCGTTTTATTATCGCCATTTTTTGTTAAACAATGGAAATTAAATTTTCTTTTTTGTATACGATAAAATAACATATACAGAAGAAGTCTGAGAAGTTTCATGTACGTACGATTATTATAAATGGTCAAATTTAATTTTTTTTCTTTGGTATTTTTTTGGCCAAAACATATGGCATTTACCTGCTTGGAAATAGCACATTTGGCGATGGTCGCAGAAATACTTAACTTTAAATTTCATTTTTTTGGCAGTAGGTCTATATATGTGTGTAGTTTATAATGGTGAAGTTTTGATACGTTTTGATTTTTTTTCTTTGAGATATAAGCAAATTAACCTTTGGTAGATGGCAGAAACCTGCTTAAGTCCAAATATAGCATACCTCGTAACTTTGACTATAATTTGTTAAATCAGCTGAAACTCACGGAATGTTGTCATTTTATTACTTTGATTATATGGTATTAATATGAAAATTGTTAGTTTATTTTTTAATTATTTATGATAAATTTAAATTTTCCATATTTAAGGCGCTAGCTCTACTTTTCTTGATATTTTGTTGTTGAGGGCGGTTTTTTTTTGTTACCTCGACAAAAAGAGTTTTTTACGGTTAAAAAACATCACTTAATTACACTTTTCAACAATAAAACAAATAATTTATTTGTTAACAAATAATTATAATAATATTTTACTGATCTTCATATATTAATTACACAGTAAACATGTTTAAATATTAAGTTAAGGCTAGCCTTAGCCTGACCCAAAATCGAGACAAATTAAAAAACTCAACGAAAGTTATCTCCGAGTTTTTAAAAGAATACTCTGTTTACTAATGGTTTATTTCCTAGTAAACCTTACAAAAATTAATCTAAAGTAAGTGTTAAGACATTAGTTGTTGTTTTCTTTATGGATATTAGTTCTTAAGGTTTAATATTAGGCTGATAGGCCTTATAAACTAGGCCTAGCCTAGTAGGCAAGGCCCTAAATAAAGTCTACCTAGGCCTAGGCCTACATAGGCCAGACCTTAGTTATGCCTAAAATGTTAGTACACAAGGAGAGTAGTTTTATTCCCAAGCCGGTCTAGGTTAGGCCTACCTGTACTTTTTCACTTGTTTGTAAATAAGGCCTAGAGGCCTACTCTACCTATAAACATTAAGCAATTAGGCTTCTGCTTCTTCTGCTTTTGAGGCCTAGCCCTAGCTAGGCCTACCCCCTACTACTAGGCTAGGCCTACTAGCCTAGGCTAGGCCTAGGCCTAGTTTCTTCTTGGACATTGTTGTGCTTATCAAACTAGGTCTATGCACACAATCCTAATTCTTACATAGTGTTATTTATAAAGCAAATAATTTATTATTATATTACTGTAGTGTTTTTGGTTAGGCTAATATTATTATTTTAGACATTCAGGCTGGTTTAGTGTATTCAGACCATGTTTTTTATTTATCCAATATACTACTAGGCCTAGGCCTAGTATTAGTAATATCTCTCTAAACTTCATTTCTTTCTTTGTTTTTCAGATAAATTGATGCCTCTTCAGAAACAATACGGTACCAGAATTTAGTATGGTAATTTTAAATTTATTGTATTGAGAATATTTACTTTTAAATACGATTACTGATTTTTTTTTTACTATTAAAAAACAAACAGAATCATCATACAAAATATAAACCAAATGAACTTTAATCTATAGCAATTTCATAATTTAACAAGTTTTTTTTCTAGTTTTATTCTTATGTAGTTTATCCAGCAATTTCTTTAGTAACACTGTTTTTCATCAATGGAAACAAGTTATGTGTGCATGCAGTGAACAAGGAGTGAATACTGGTAACTAAATATGTTTTTATTGGTGCATTTGTCACTACTAACTATACTAATAATATACAAAATTGATATCCATTATATCAAAATATGTTCCATTCTTTCCCAACATTAGAAAAATACATTACATCACCGCTAACACAATGTTCTATTTATTATTTCAAATGCTACTGCTTCTAAAACATGTCACCTTATTCGACTTAATTGTTTCTCTATAACATAAATTAATTTTATTTCATCATCCATGTTTAATGAAAACAATGTTAAAACACACTATTGAATATCATCTAAGTTTAGTTGTGTTTATAATGCATAACAATTTCTTTCTTAGAATAGAACAGTGCCAGGTGTAATTATAATTGAAGGGAAATGTAAATCCATGAGGAATACCAATCAGGAAGCAACAGTAACAGTGCTCTGTTCTTTTAATTAAAAAGGTAAATCATTTACTTATTATAATTGACTTTATGCCCATTGCAATTGTTAAAATCATGGATTAATATATTTCTATATGTAAGCCTATCCTTGATCATGAACTCAAAAACAGCAGACACGCTAACTGAAAAGTATAGATATTAGTAAACAATGATTAATGTAATCAGTTGAGAACACAACATTCAAGTAGTTATACTTTTATCTGTGTTACATTTTATCTCTTATTACTCAGTTTATATCTCTGTTAGCTCTAACTGCATATTTTGTCTTCTTAGAACGTGAAGAAGATAATTGATAATATGATTTTAGAAGAGGAAGATACCAAATAACAAGATGAAGGAAGATAAAATGAAGGGGAAACAAGAGAAGATGGTTAAATATAAGACTAGTATTATATTATAGCAATTACTGTAATAGTTTAATTATTATAAAATGAATATTAACCCATTTTTTTTCTATCTATAAGATTAATATTAAATAACAGAGCACCCAAGTCAATGCCACAATATATAATATAACCTACCAATTTTTTTTTATCAAAAGAGTAACGGATGTCTTACAATTGAAATAAAATGAGAAAGATTTTTTATGAAGAAATCTGGGACAATTTTTGTGGAATTATTGTAAACCCTAAACTGGATTTGATTATTGAATATTAATTGATTTTGTTGTTGTTTTTTTTTTTTATATACTTTCAGTTTCTGCTTTGGTTTCAATCATCTGCCACTTCACAAAATTCTTCAGGTAATTGATTAAATATATGATATTTTGAGTTTTATGTTTTTTGCTTTACTAACATGTTACTTATTTAAACTACTAATAAACCACCACAATAAATGGAGTTAATTTTTATGAGAGTAGGTGTAGTTGATAATTAGTCATTCTTTAGTTGAATTAAACACAATGAATGTAGTTGATCAATCAGTAATTATTTACTTGATTTCATGAGAGTAGATGTAGTTGATAATTACTAATTTTTTAGATGATTAAAAAACACAATAAATGTAGTTGGTTTATCAGGAATTGCTTAGTTAATTTAATAATAGTATATGTAGTTTATAATCAGTAATTGTTTAGCAGATTTTAAACACAATTAATGTAGTTGATTATTTAGTTACCAACAAATGTAGTTTAATCAATAATTGTTTAGTTGATTTAATCACAACAAATATAGTTGATCAATTAGTAAGTATATTCTATGAAAGTAGATGTAGTTGATAATTAGTAAATGTTTAGTTGATTTAAATACAATAAATGTAGTTTTAATTAGTAATTGTTTAGGTGATTTAAACCAAAAAAAATGAGTTGCTTATTTAGTTATTATTTAATTGATTTGATGATAGTAATTGTAGTTGAGAATTAGTCATTGTTTAGTTGATTTAAACTTATTAACTGTAGTTTATTAGTTAATAACTGTTTACTTGTTTAGATAATAGTAGGTGTAGCTGATCAACTTATCAACACAATACATGTGGATGACTTAAACATAAATGTTGTTGATTTATCAGGAATTGCTTAGTTGATTTAAAAATAGTAGGTGTAGTTGAGAATTGTTAACTGTTTAGTTTATTTAAACACAATAGATGTAGTTGATTATTTAGTTATTGTTTAGTTGATTTGATGATAGAAAATGTAGTTAGTTTATCAGTCATTCTTTAGTTGATTTAATCACAATAAATGTAGTTTATTATTCAGTAAATATTTAGTTATTTAAACACAATAGATGTAGTTGATTGATTAATTAGTAATTGTTTTGTTGATTTGACGATAGAAAGTGTAGTTGAGAATTATTAGGTATTTAGTATATTTCAACACAATTAATGTAGTTGATTATTTAGTTATTGTTTAGTTGATTTGATGATAGTAAGTGTAGTTAATGTATCAGTCATAGATTAGTTGATTTAATCACAATAAATGTAGTTTATTATTCAGTAAATATTTAGTTATTTAAACATATAGATAATTTAGTAATTGTTTACTTGGTTTGGTAATACAGTAGTAGGTGTAGTTAATAGTTAAGATTGTTTAGTTGATTTAAACACAACAAATTTAGTTTAATCAGTAATTGTTTAGTTGATTTTATCATTGTAAGTGTAGTTGATGAATATTCAATGTTTAGTTAATTTAAACACAACGAATGTAGTTTAATCAGTAATTGTTTAGTTGATATAAACACAATACATTTAGTTGATTAGTCAGGGACTGTTTAGTTTATTTAATGATATTAGGTGTAATTTATTATTAGTATTTGTTTAGATAATTTAATCATAATAAATGTAGTTTAATAATTAGTAAGTGTTTACTTGTCTACATGATAGTAGGTGTAACTTAGCAGGTGTTGATTTAATCACAATACATGTAGTTGATTATTTAGTTATTGTTTAGTTGATTTAAACATAATAAATGTAGTTTCCTCAATAATTGTTTAGCTGATTTAAACATAATAGATGTAGTTGTTAATCTAATTATTTGAGAACACTACTTGTATCTGTGTTACATTTTATCTCTTATTACTCAGTTTATATCTGTGTTAGCTCTAACTACATGTTTTGTCTTCTTAGAACGTGAAGAAGATAATTGATAATATGATTTTAGAAGAGGAAGATACCAAATAACAAGATGAAGGAAGATAAAATGAAGGGGAAACAAGAGAAGATGGTTAAATATAAGACTAGTATTATATTATAGCAATTACTGTAGTTTAATTATTTAATTATTTTAAAATGAACATTAACCCATTTATTAACCCATCTATAAGATTAATATTAAATAACAGAGCACTCAAGGCAATGCCACAATATATAATATAACCTACCCATTTTTTTTTCAAAAGAGTAACGGATGTTTTACAGTTAAAATAAAATGAGAATGATTTGTTATGAAGAAATCTGGGGCAATTTTTGTGGAATTATTGTAAACCCAAAACTGGATTTGATTATTGAATATCAATTGATTTTGTTGTTGTTTTTTTTTTATATACTTTCAGTTTCTGCTGTGGTTTCAATCAACCGCCACTTCACAACATTCTTCAGGTAATTAATTAACTTTAAATTTATTGTTTTTTGCTTTACTAATATGTTACTTTTATTTAAACTACTAATAAACCACCATATAACTGATGCCCACAATAGATGTAGTTAGTTTAATGATAGTAGGTGTAGTTGATAATAGTCATTCTTTAGTTGATTTAAACAGAATGAATGTAGCTGATCAATCATAACAAAATAGTTGATTATTTAGTTATTGTTTAGTAGGTGTAGTTGAGAATTACTAACTGTTTAGTTGATTTCAACTTATTAAATGTAGTTTAATCAGTAATTCTTTAGTTGATTTGATGATAGTAGGTGTAGTTTCAAAATAAATGTAGTTTATTATTCAGTAAAATAGTTACTTAAACACAAAATATTTTTGATAATTCAGTAATTGTTTAGTTGACTTGATTTATAGTATTTGTAGTTAATAGTTAGGATTGTTTAGTTGATTTAAACACAACAAATGTAGTTAAATATAGTTTAATCAGTAATTGTTTTGTTGATTTAAAGATAACAAATGTAGTTCAATCAGTAATTGTTTAGCTAATTTAAACATAATAAATGTAGTTGATTATTTAGTTATTGTTTAGTTGATTTGATGATAGTAAGTGTAGTTGATTTAAACACAATAAATTTAGTTGATTTATCAGTAAATATTTACTTAATTTTATGAGAGTAGGTGTAGTTGATAATCAGTAATTGGTTAGTTGAATAAAATGCAATAAATTTAGTTGATTTATCAGTAATTGTTTAGTTGATTTAAAGATGGTAGATATAGTTGATAATTAGTAATTGCTTAGTTGATTTAAACACAATAAATTTAGTTGATTTATCAGAAATTGTTTAGTTGATTTAAAGATGGTAGATTTAGTTGATAATTAGTAATTGTTTAGTTGATTTAATCACAATAAATATAGTTTAATTAGTAATTGTTTAGCTGATTTAAACATAATAAATTTATTTGATTATTTAGTAATTGATGATAGTAAGTGTAGTTAATAGTTAGGATAGTTTAGTTGATTTATCAGTAAATATTTACTTAATTTTATGAGAGTAGGCGTAGTTCAGAATAAATGTAGTTATTTAGAAAAATAGTTATTTAAACAACATATTTTTGATAATTCAGTAATTGTTTAGTTGACTTGATTTATAGTATGTTTAGTTAATAGTTAGGATTGTTTAGTTGATTTAAACACAACAAATGTAGTTTAATCAGTAATTGTTTAGCTAATTTAAACATAATACATGTAGTTTATTATTTAGTTATTGTTTAGTTGATTTAAACACAACAAATGTAGTTTAATCAGTAATTGTTTAGCTAATTTAAACATAATACATGTAGTTTATTATTTAGTTATTGTTTAGTTGATTTAAACACAATAAATTTAGTTGATTTATCAGGAATTGTTTAGTTGATTTAAAGATGGTAGATGTAGTTGATAATTAGTAATTGTTTAGTTGATTTAAACACAATGAATTTAGTTACTTTATCATGAATTGTTTAGTTCATTTGATAATAGTAGACGTAGTTGATAATCAGTAATTGTTTAGTTGATTTAAACACAATAAATTTAGTTGATTTATCAGTAAATATTTACTTAATTTTATGAGAGTAGATGTAGTTGACAATTAGTAATTGTTTAGTTGATTTAAACACAATACATTTAGTTGATTATTTAGTAATTGTTTAGTTGATTTTATGATAGTAGGTGTAGTTAATAGTTAGGATAGTTTAGTTGATTTAAACACAATAAATTTAGTTGATTTATCAGGAATTGTTTAGTTCATTTGATGATAGTAGACGTAGTTGATAATCAGTAATTGTTTAGTTGATTTAAACACAATAAATTTAGTTTACTTATCAGTAATTGTTTAGTTGATTTAAAGATGGTTGATATAGTTGATAGTCAGTAATTGTTTAGTTGATTAAACACAATAAATTTAGTTGATTTATCAGTAAATATTTACTTAATTTTATGAGAGTAGGTGTAGTTGATAATCAGTAATTGGTTAGTTGAAAAAAATGCAATAAATTTAGTTGATTTATCAGTAATTGTTTAGTTGATTTAAAGATGCTAGATATAGTTGATAATTAGTAATTGCTTAGTTGATTTAAACACAATAAATTTAGTTGATTTATCAGGAATTGTTTAGTTTATTTAAAGATGGTAGATTTAGTTGATAATTAGTAATTGTTTAGTTGATTTAATCACATTAAATATAGTTTAATTAGTAATTGTTTAGCTGATTTAAGCATAATAAATGTATTTGATTATTTATTAATTGATGATAGTAAGTGTAGTTAATAGTTAGGATAGTTTAGTTGATTTATCAGTAAATAGTTACTTAATTTTATGAGAGTAGGCGTAGTTCAGAATAAATGTAGTTATTTAGAAAAATAGTTATTTAAACACAACATATTTTTGATAATTCAGTAATTGTTTAGTTGACTTGATTTATAGTATGTTTAGTTAATAGTTAGGATTGTTTAGTTGATTTAAACACAACAAATGTAGTTTAATCAGTAATTGTTTAGCTAATTTAAACATAATACATGTAGTTTATTATTTAGTTATTGTTTAGTTGATTTAAACACAATAAATTTAGTTGATTTATCAGGAATTGTTTAGTTGATTTAAAGATGGTAGATGTAGTTGATAATTAGTAATTGTTTAGTTGATTTAAACACAATGAATTTAGTTACTTTATCATGAATTGTTTAGTTCATTTGATAATAGTAGACGTAGTTGATAATCAGTAATTGTTTAGTTGATTTAAACACAATAAATGTAGTTTAATCAGTAATTGTTTAGTTGATTTGATGATAGTAGTTTTTCAGTAAATATTTAGTTATTTAAACAAAACATAGTTGATAATTCAGTAATTGTTTAGTTGATTTAAACACAATAAATGTAGTTTAATCAGTAATTGTTTAGCTGATTTAAACATAATAGATGTAGTTGATTATTTAGTTATTGTTTAGTTGATTTGATAATAGCAAGTGTAGTCAATTTATCAGTCATTGTTTAGTTGATTTAATCACAATAAATGTAGTTTATTGTTCAGTAAATATTTAGTTATTTAAACACAACATATAGTTGATAATTTAGTAATTGTTTAGTTTATTTGATGATAGTAGGTGTAGTTAATAATTAGAATTGTTTAGTTGATTTAAACACAACAAATGTAGTTTAATCAGTATTTGTTTAGTTGATTTAAACACAATAAATGTAATTTATTCAGTAATTATTTAGTTGATTTAAACACAATAAATGTAGTTGATCAATTACTACATATTTACTTGATTCTATGAAAGTAAATGTAGTTGATAATTAGTAAATGTTTAGTTGATTCAGGACAAAATTAAACACACCAATGTAGTTTGATCTATTAGTTGTAGGACAAATATAAACAGATGAATGCAGTTCAGTTTAGGTATCTGTTGTAGGACAAAATTAAAAAATACAATGTAGTTTGATTTATTGGTTTTTGGACAAATATAAACAGGGGAATGCAGTTCAGTTTAGTTAATTGTTGTAGGACAAAATTAAACACAACAATGTAGTTCGATCTATTAGTTGTAGGACAAATATAAACAGATGAATGCAGTTCAGTTTAGGTAGTTGATTTATGCCAATTAAACAGAGAAATTAAAGTTTAGTTTAGTTGAGTGTGGGACAAATGTAGACAGCAATACAGTTTAGTTTAGTTGGTTGATTTATACCAAAATTAAACAGAGGAATGCAGTTCAGTTTAGTTTGTTGATTTATGCCAATTAAACAGAGAAATTAAAGTTAATTTAGTTGAGTGTGGGACAAATGTAGACAGCAATACAGTTCAGTTTAGTTGGTTGATTTATACCAAAATGAAACAGAGGAATGCAGTGCAGTTTAGTTAGTTGATTTATGCCAAAATTATACAAAGGAATTAAAGTTTAGTTTAGTTGATTGTGGGACAAATGTAGACAGCAATACATTTCAGTTTAGTTGGTTGATTTATACCAAAATTAAACAGAGGAATGCAGTGCAGTTTGGTTAGTTGATTTATGCCAAAATTTAACAGAGGAATTAAACTTTAGTTTAGTTGATTGTGAGACAAATGTAGACAGCAATACAGTTCCGTTTAGTTGGTTGATTTAGGACAAAATTAAACACAACAATGTAGTTTGATCTATTGGTTGTAGGACAAATATAAACAGATGAATGCAGTTCAGTTTAGTTGGTTGTTTTAGGACAAAATTAAACACAACAAAGTAGTTTGATCTACTGGTTGTAAGACAAATATAAACAGATGAATGCAGTTCAGTTTAGGTAATTGTTGTAGGACAAAATTAAACACATCAAAGTAGTTTGATCTATTGTTTGTAGGACAAATATAAACAGATGAATGCAGTTCAGTTTAGCTCGTTGCTTTAGGACAAAATTAAACACAACAATGTAGTTTGATTTATTGGTTGTAAGACAAATATAAACAGATGAATGCAGTTCAGTTTAGGTAATTGTTGTAGGACAAAATTAAACACAACAATGTAGTTTGATCTATTATTTGTAGGACACATATAAACAGATGAATGCAGTTCAGTTTAGGTAGTTGATTTATGCCAATTAAACAGAGAAATTAAAGTTTAGTTTAGTTGAGTGTGGGACAAATGTAGACAGCAATACAGTTCAGTTTAGTTGATTGATTTATACCAAAATTAAACACAACAAAGTAGTTTGATCTATTGGTTGTAAGACAAATATAAACAGATGAATGCAGTTCAGTTTAGTTGGTTGTTTTAGGATAAAATTAAGCACAACAATGTAGTTTGATTTATTGTTTGTAGGACAAATATAAACAGATGAATGCAGTTCAGTTTAGTTGGTTGCTTTAGGATAAAATTAAACACAACAATGTAGTTTGATCTGTTGTTGTAGGACAAATATAAACAGATGAATACAGTTCAGTTTAGTTGGTTGCTTTAGGATAAATTTAAACACAACAATGTAGTTTGATCTGTTGTTGTAGGACAAATATAAACAGATGAATGCAGTTCAGTTTAGTTGGTTGCTTTAGGATAAAATTAAACACAACAATGTAGTTTGATCTGTTGTTGTAGGACAAATATAAACAGATGAATGCAGTTCAGTTTAGGTAATTGTTGTAGGAAAAAATTAAACACAACAATATAGTTTGATCTACTGGTTGTAAGACAAATATAAACAGGGGAATGCAGTTCAGTTTAGTTAATTGTTGTAGGACAAAATTAAACACAACAATGTAGTTTGATCTATTAGTTGTAGGACAAATATAAACAGATGAATACAGTTCAGTTTAGGTAATTGTTGTAGGACAAAATTAAACACAACAATGTAGTTTGATATGGTGTTGTAGGACAAATATAAACAGATGAATGCAGTTCAGTTTAGTTGGTTGCTTTAGGATAAAATTAAACACAACAATGTAGTTTGATCTGTTGTTGTAGGACAAATATAAAGAGATGAATGCAGTTCAGTTTAGGTAATTGTTGTAGGAAAAAATTAAACACAACAATGTAGTTTGATCTACTGGTTGTAAGACAAATATAAACAGGGGAAGGCAGTTCAGTTTAGTTAATTGATGTAGGATAAAATTAAACACAACAATGTAGTTTGATCTATTGTTGTAGGACAAATATGAACAGATGAATGCAGTTCAGTTTAGGTAGTTGATTTATGCCAATTAAACAGAGAAATTAAAGTTTAGTTTAGTTGAGTGTGGGACAAATGTAGACAGCAATACAGTTTAGTTTAGTTGGTTGATTTATACCAAAATTAAACAGAGGAATGCAGTTCAGTTTAGTTTGTTGATTTATGCCAATTAAACAGAGAAATTAAAGTTAATTTAGTTGAGTGTGGGACAAATGTAGACAGCAATACAGTTCAGTTTAGTTGGTTGATTTATACCAAAATGAAACAGAGGAATGCAGTGCAGTTTAGTTAGTTGATTTATGCCAAAATTATACAAAGGAATTAAAGTTTAGTTTAGTTGATTGTGGGACAAATGTAGACAGCAATACATTTCAGTTTAGTTGGTTGATTTATACCAAAATTAAACAGAGGAATGCAGTGCAGTTTGGTTAGTTGATTTATGCCAAAATTTAACAGAGGAATTAAACTTTAGTTTAGTTGATTGTGAGACAAATGTAGACAGCAATACAGTTCCGTTTAGTTGGTTGATTTAGGACAAAATTAAACACAACAATGTAGTTTGATCTATTGGTTGTAGGACAAATATAAACAGATGAATGCAGTTCAGTTTAGTTGGTTGTTTTAGGACAAAATTAAACACAACAAAGTAGTTTGATCTACTGGTTGTAAGACAAATATAAACAGATGAATGCAGTTCAGTTTAGGTAATTGTTGTAGGACAAAATTAAACACATCAAAGTAGTTTGATCTATTGTTTGTAGGACAAATATAAACAGATGAATGCAGTTCAGTTTAGCTCGTTGCTTTAGGCCAAAATTTAACAGAGGAATTAAACTTTAGTTTAGTTGATTGTGAGACAAATGTAGACAGCAATACAGTTCCGTTTAGTTGGTTGATTTAGGACAAAATTAAACACAACAATGTAGTTTGATCTATTGGTTGTAGGACAAATATAAACAGATGAATGCAGTTCAGTTTAGTTGGTTGCTTTAGGATAAAATTAAACACAACAATGTAGTTTGATCTGTTGTTGTAGGACAAATATAAACAGATGAATGCAGTTCAGTTTAGGTAATTGTTGTAGGAAAAAATTAAACACAACAATATAGTTTGATCTACTGGTTGTAAGACAAATATAAACAGGGGAATGCAGTTCAGTTTAGTTAATTGTTGTAGGACAAAATTAAACACAACAATGTAGTTTGATCTATTAGTTGTAGGACAAATATAAACAGATGAATACAGTTCAGTTTAGGTAATTGTTGTAGGACAAAATTAAACACAACAATGTAGTTTGATATGTTGTTGTAGGACAAATATAAACAGATGAATGCAGTTCAGTTTAGTTGGTTGCTTTAGGATAAAATTAAACACAACAATGTAGTTTGATCTGTTGTTGTAGGACAAATATAAAGAGATGAATGCAGTTCAGTTTAGGTAATTGTTGTAGGAAAAAATTAAACACAACAATGTAGTTTGATCTACTGGTTGTAAGACAAATATAAACAGGGGAAGGCAGTTCAGTTTAGTTAATTGATGTAGGATAAAATTAAACACAACAATGTAGTTTGATCTATTGTTGTAGGACAAATATGAACAGATGAATGCAGTTCAGTTTAGGTAGTTGATTTATGCCAATTAAACAGAGAAATTAAAGTTTAGTTTAGTTGAGTGTGGGACAAATGTAGACAGCAATACAGTTTAGTTTAGTTGGTTGATTTATACCAAAATTAAACAGAGGAATGCAGTTCAGTTTAGTTTGTTGATTTATGCCAATTAAACAGAGAAATTAAAGTTAATTTAGTTGAGTGTGGGACAAATGTAGACAGCAATACAGTTCAGTTTAGTTGGTTGATTTATACCAAAATGAAACAGAGGAATGCAGTGCAGTTTAGTTAGTTGATTTATGCCAAAATTATACAAAGGAATTAAAGTTTAGTTTAGTTGATTGTGGGACAAATGTAGACAGCAATACATTTCAGTTTAGTTGGTTGATTTATACCAAAATTAAACAGAGGAATGCAGTGCAGTTTGGTTAGTTGATTTATGCCAAAATTTAACAGAGGAATTAAACTTTAGTTTAGTTGATTGTGAGACAAATGTAGACAGCAATACAGTTCCGTTTAGTTGGTTGATTTAGGACAAAATTAAACACAACAATGTAGTTTGATCTATTGGTTGTAGGACAAATATAAACAGATGAATGCAGTTCAGTTTAGTTGGTTGTTTTAGGACAAAATTAAACACAACAAAGTAGTTTGATCTACTGGTTGTAAGACAAATATAAACAGATGAATGCAGTTCAGTTTAGGTAATTGTTGTAGGACAAAATTAAACACATCAAAGTAGTTTGATCTATTGTTTGTAGGACAAATATAAACAGATGAATGCAGTTCAGTTTAGCTCGTTGCTTTAGGACAAAATTAAACACAACAATGTAGTTTGATTTATTGGTTGTAAGACAAATATAAACAGATGAATGCAGTTCAGTTTAGGTAATTGTTGTAGGACAAAATTAAACACAACAATGTAGTTTGATCTATTATTTGTAGGACACATATAAACAGATGAATGCAGTTCAGTTTAGGTAGTTGATTTATGCCAATTAAACAGAGAAATTAAAGTTTAGTTTAGTTGAGTGTGGGACAAATGTAGACAGCAATACAGTTCAGTTTAGTTGATTGATTTATACCAAAATTAAACACAACAAAGTAGTTTGATCTATTGGTTGTAAGACAAATATAAACAGATGAATGCAGTTCAGTTTAGTTGGTTGTTTTAGGATAAAATTAAGCACAACAATGTAGTTTGATTTATTGTTTGTAGGACAAATATAAACAGATGAATGCAGTTCAGTTTAGTTGGTTGCTTTAGGATAAAATTAAACACAACAATGTAGTTTGATCTGTTGTTGTAGGACAAATATAAACAGATGAATACAGTTCAGTTTAGTTGGTTGCTTTAGGATAAATTTAAACACAACAATGTAGTTTGATCTGTTGTTGTAGGACAAATATAAACAGATGAATGCAGTTCAGTTTAGTTGGTTGCTTTAGGATAAAATTAAACACAACAATGTAGTTTGATCTGTTGTTGTAGGACAAATATAAACAGATGAATGCAGTTCAGTTTAGGTAATTGTTGTAGGAAAAAATTAAACACAACAATATAGTTTGATCTACTGGTTGTAAGACAAATATAAACAGGGGAATGCAGTTCAGTTTAGTTAATTGTTGTAGGACAAAATTAAACACAACAATGTAGTTTGATCTATTAGTTGTAGGACAAATATAAACAGATGAATACAGTTCAGTTTAGGTAATTGTTGTAGGACAAAATTAAACACAACAATGTAGTTTGATATGTTGTTGTAGGACAAATATAAACAGATGAATGCAGTTCAGTTTAGTTGGTTGCTTTAGGATAAAATTAAACACAACAATGTAGTTTGATCTGTTGTTGTAGGACAAATATAAAGAGATGAATGCAGTTCAGTTTAGGTAATTGTTGTAGGAAAAAATTAAACACAACAATGTAGTTTGATCTACTGGTTGTAAGACAAATATAAACAGGGGAAGGCAGTTCAGTTTAGTTAATTGATGTAGGATAAAATTAAACACAACAATGTAGTTTGATCTATTGTTGTAGGACAAATATGAACAGAGGAATGCAGTTCAGTTTAGTTGGTTGTTTTAGGACAAAATTAAACACAACAATGTAGTTTGATTTATTGGTTGTAGGACTAATATAAACAGATGAATGCAGTTTAGTTTAGTTGGTTTAAATATAAACATAATACATGTAGTTGATTATTCAATAATTGTTTACTTTATAGTAAATATAGTTGATAATTGGTCATTGTTTATTTAAACGTAATACATTTAGTTTATTAATCAGTAGTTGTTTAGTTGATTTGGTGATAGTAGATATCGTTGATAAGTATTATTGTTTAATTGATTTGATGATAGGTGTAGTTGATAATTATTAATTGTTTAGTAGATTTAAACACAATAGACTTAGTTGATTAAACAGCAATAGGTTAGTTTATTTGATATTTAATAATGTAGTTGATAATTAGTCATTGTTTAGTTGATTTAAACACAATAAATGTAGTTTAATATTCAGGAAGTATTCACTTGATTTTATGACAGTAGATATTGTTGATAATTAGTCAGTGTTTAGTTTATTTGATGATAGCAGATGTAGTTAAGAATTAGTAACTGTTTAGTTGATTTAAACGTTTTAAATGTAGTTTATTAGTTAAAGATGTATTGTCCCTTTGACTAATTCCAAAAAAATAAAAAATAAAAGATTTCGAAAAAAAGGTGGGTCATTTTGAAGTATCATAATAGTTATTAACTATCACCAAAAATGTTTCGAAAAAAAAAAAAATTTAACTGAAATACAGACGTTTTTTTGTTAAAAAAATAACTTTGACTTCCAGTCAAAGTTTTCAATCAAAACATATCCCATAATGAAACGCGCTTGTTTGGCTACTCTGTATGCATAATCATAAAACTTCCTAATGATCTGTGTGAAAATACCTTCTTAACCGCGATGAGTTGTAAACAATCCTAATTTAGCATATGCATAATGCGTACTCATGGTTTGAAATCTTTGTTTACTTTCGCTCGTGATGATTTTCCAGATGAAATGTAATCAAACTAATTTACCTGTTAATTACGTAAACTTGTTGTTTTGGCTTAAATTTTCGACTTAAAGTGAATAACTTTAAAATTACTTTGATATGGCCACTTTAAATTTAGAACATTTTGACCTTCATTTTTTTGTGTTTCAAGGGACAATACATCTTTAATAATTGTTTACTTGTTTAGATTGTAGATGTAGCTGATCATCTTATCAACACAATAAATGTAGTTAGTAATTTTCAAGTTTTCATTTGATTTAAACACAATAAATGTAGTCGATTAATAAGTAATTGTTAAATTGATTTGATGATAGAAAGTGTAGTTGATAATTATTAATTGTGATAATTGGTTGATAATTAGTCAGTGTTGTTTTAGGACAAAATTAAACAGAGGAATGCAGTTCAGTTTAGTTGGTTGATTTATGCCAAAATTAAACAGAGGAATAATAGTTTAATTTAGTTGATTGTGGGACAAATATAGACAGCAATAGAGTTCAGTTTAGTTGGTTGATTTATACCAAAATTAAACAGAGGAATTAAAGTTTAGTTTAGTTGATTGTGGGACAAATATAGACAGCAATACAGTTCAGTTTAGTTGGTTGATTTATACCAAAATTAAACAGAGGAATTAAAGTTTAGTTTAGTTGATTGTGGGACAAATGTAGACAGCAATACAGTTCAGTTTAGTTGGTTGATTTATACCAAAATTAAACAGAGGAATTAAAGTTTATTTTAGTTGATTGTGGGACAAATGTAGACAGCAATACAGTTCAGTTTAGTTGGTTGCTTTAGGACAAAATTAAACAAAACAATGTAGTTTGATCTATTGGTTGTAGGACAAATATAAACAGAGGAATGCAGTTCAGCTTAGTTGGTTGTTTTAGGACAAAATTAAACACAACAATGTAGTTGTTTCTATTGGTTGTAGGACAAATATAAACAGATGAATACAGTTCAGTTTAATTGGTTGCTTTAGGATAAAATTAAACACAACAATGTAGTTTGATTTATTGGTTGTAGGACAAATATAAACAGAAGAATGCAGTTCAGTTTAGTTGGTTGTTTTAGGAGAAAATTAAACACAACAATGTAGTTTGATCTACTGGTTATAGGACAAATATAAACAGATGAATGCAGTTCAGTTTAGGTAATTGTTGTAGGACAAAATAAAAAACAAAAATGTAGTTTGATCTATTGGTTGTAGGACAAATATAAACAGATGAATGCAGTTCAGTTTAGTTGGTTGCTTGATGATAAAATTAAACAAAACAATGTAGTTTGATTTATTGGTTGTATGACAAATATAAACAGAGGAATGCAGTTTAGTTTAGTTGGTTGCTTGATGATAAAATTAAACAAAACAATGTAGTTTGATTTATTGGTTGTAGGACAAATATAAACAGATGAATGCAGTTCAGTTTAGTTGGTTGCTTGATGATAAAATTAAACAAAACAATGTAGTTTGATCTATTGGTTGTAGGACAAATATAAACAGATGAATGCAGTTCAGTTTAGTTGGTTGCTTGATGATAAAATTAAACAAAACAATGTAGTTTGATTTATTGGTTGTAGGACAAATATAAACAGATGAATGCAGTTCAGTTTAGTTGGTTGCTTGATGATAAAATTAAACAAAACAATGTAGTTTGATTTATTGGTTGTAGGACAAATATAAACAGATGAATGCAGTTCAGTTTAATTGGTTGCTTTAGGATAAAATTAAACACAACAATGTAGTTTGATTTATTGGTTGTAGGACTAATATAAACAGAGGAATGCAGTTTAGTTTAGTTGGTTTAAATATAAACATAATACATGTAGTTGATTATTCATTAATTGTTTACTTTATAGTAAATATAGTTGATAATTAGTCATGTTTATTTAAACCTAATACATTTAGTTTATTAATCAGTAGTTGATTTGGTGATGGTAGATATAGTTGATAAGTTTTATTGTTTAATTGATTTGATGATAGGTGTAGTTGATAATTAATAATTGTTTAGTAGATTTAAACACAATAGACATAGTTGATTACAAAGCAATAGGTTAGTTTATTTGATAATAATAATGTAGTTGATAATTAGTAATTTCAGTTGATTTAATCATAACAAATGTAGTTTAATAACCAGTAGTTGTTTAGTTAATTTGATGATAATTAGTAGGTGTAGCTGATAAATAGATAATTGGTAATTGTTTAGTAGATTTGAACATAATAAACATAGTTTTTAAACATCAATAGTTTAGTTTATTTGAGTGTAGTGGATAATTAGTAATTGTTTAGTTGGTTTAAACACACCATAGGTAGTTGATGAGTCAGGGATTACTTATTTGATTTGAGATGTTTAGTTGATTTAAACACAATAAATGTAGTTGATCTATCTGTAATGTTTACTTGATTTGATAATAGTAGATGCAGATGATTAATTAGTTATTTTTTAGTTTAATAGTAAGTTTAGTTGATAATTAATAATTTTTTTTCAATGTACATAATATGAGATAACATTCGATTTGCTGAGAACACATTCATATTATTACTGTTTAATTTTAGTTGTATGGAAGCAGTGACCAAGATAATTAGAAACTGAATGGGAAAGAAGATGAAGAAAAATAAATACCAAACACCAAGAAGAACGGAAATAGGCCTACATAATTATATATATGTTGGTATGATACTTTTAATTATCTCAATTAAAACCAACCACCCATATTCATGAAATAAAGTGCAAAACAAGTTCTAAGCAATTGATTAAACCAAATATAAAATCCTTACAATTAGAATATAGTGAAAACTATGTAGGCCAATCAGAAACTAACTTGACTGGAAACAGAAATGTAGAAATTGACATTGTTAAAACAATTGAAGTTAGTTATTTTAGTCTTTTAAAATGAACTCTCAACATGTTTATTTTCTTTTTCTACCCACAGTTAGTTGATGTTTGGTCTTTGCAGCATTTGCATAGAATGATTCAAATGCAGCAAAACAGCATTACACCAGCACCATAATCCATATTTCTACAGTTTCGAGGCTCACTTGTTCTGGTAGTAGATTGAGTCTTCCAAAACATGGCCCACATACATATAGAGGACAGATATGAAAGAGCACCTGGATTGGTGGAACTTACATAATGTAACCCTTAGTGGAAAAGCATGTAGTTGAACAGAGTCTTCTTACAAAGTACTATGATGAGAACATTACTCAATAAAATGGAAGTTTACTATTGTATTATTTTGTATAATGAACATTTATGTTTTATTAATATTTTGCAACAAACTAAAATTCTTTTGAGTAGTTTATAGATATTTGTTTGTTTGTTTTGTTGTTTGTGATATTTTAGTAAAATTTTTTTTAATTGAATTATATTGCTATTTGTGATTAAATAAACAAAGTGAATAAATAAAGTTTAAAAAAATAAATATTGAATTAACATCTTTAATTATTTGTAGGCCTAAACCTGATCAAATCCATTTTCTAAATATAAAATTGTTGATTTATCAAAGGATGTATAAGTGTATATAGCTACAGATAAGAAGATTGAAATTTAGTGGTTGCACGTTAAAGCATATGGTTGAGCGTGGAGTTTGACTTTATCACATGGATGGAGTTGTTTCTTTTTGTCTATCAGCTGCATGCTAACTTCACCATGATTACGTTTTACCTACAATTCTTCAAAAAATAATAATAAATAAGGCAAAAGTGGCAACGACCCCTAAACTAATAATACCATACAACACACTCTTTTAAACACAAGAATAAATCTAAATTTGATTCAAAATGCTTATTTTTATTTATATTCAAATTGATATAACAATTACTGCTTGGATTAGTGAAAATACAGCAAAAAATGACTACTTTGATTGCTTTTTAATTATCAATTCAGAGTTATATGTACCAACAAAAATTAATGTTCATACAATAATATATTACATTAATTTACTATTTTCATTTTTCATTTATTATTCATTTTCATTTATTATTCATTTTCATTTATTCCAGTGTAAAAGATTGCCATAAAAATACTCTATACAATTTGATTTACATTAAAAGTTTACATTAAACAAAGGCCATAGGCCTATATATTATTAAAAACGACATTAAATGCTGAAATATTACAAATAAAAAATTGATGTTAGAAAACATTTGAACTAGATCATTGTAAGACCTACACATCAGAATACTTAATTTGAAACAAATGATTATACAACATTTGCACACAGTAACACAGACATAATTCATAAACAAAATTAGTCAAATTTTAAAATTAGACATTTAAAAATATATATAATTTTATTTAGTGTGTAGAGTAGCGTAGTTCTTGGCAGAAATTGAATGTTATACTTATGAATTCGTTTATTTGGGATATATTAAAATAATATAAATAAGTAAAAGTAGTAGCCTACACAATTTTGAATATACAGTACCGGTATACATTTAAGACTAGGCCTAGCCTATATAATTTAACATTACATTATTTATTTGTAATTAATGTCGCTAACAATAATTATATTATATTAGGCCTAGTAAGGCCTATAATGTGTGTATGCAAAGGTACTGTGTACAGTTTGATGGTTCATAAATTCTCAGAAACTTGGTCAGGCAGTATATAAATAGGCCTATATTGAATTTCTGCAAATAAAAACAAAGAAAAATCAGTAAGCATGCAATACTACATAGGCAGAGCAAGCTAGCCAGCGTAGGCCTTTAGGGCAGGCACCCCTAAACTAAGGCCTGTGTTAGGTAGGCGCCTTACCTAGCATCCCAGCCCTATGCCTATTAGTCCTACTACTAGGCCTAGGCCTAGTTAGTAGGCTAGCATAGTCTAGCCTAGGCTAGGCCTATTCTATATACCATCTTCTCTATGATAGGCCTTGCCTAAAATGTACTTTATTAGCCTAGCAGTCAGTATGATGTAATCAGAAAATAGATGTATTTTATTTTTCTTACCTCTTACTAACAAAACCCAACTCAATTTTAATCTTCGCATCGAATGGAGGAAGATCGGACTCTTTGTTTATTTACTTTTCCAAAAATATAGTTAATGCAGAGCCTGAAAGTCAGCAGGTAAATGCCAAAGAGAAATCATAACGTTGCCGACGTATAGCAAACGCGTTCGAAATTGTCCACACCTCTCAACTGGAGCAGGTCCGATGCCATGGTCCAAGCAGGTAAATGCCAGCAGGTAAATGCCAAAGGGCCTCACACACGCAGGACAACTGCCAATGTGCTCTCATGGCGGCAGAACGCATGCCATTGTGATCTTACACAAGCAGGTCAAATGCCATTATGCGCTCACACAGGCAGTAAAAAGTCCATTGTGAGACGGATATATATATATATATATATATATATATATATATAAATCATTGATTTACATATACACAATATTATTTAAAAAACCGTTGCGAATTAAAGTTGGAATTTATTCTGACTTGTTAAGCCTCCACTGATTGTGAGGGCGTTTGTTGTATGAGAGAATGTATCTGGTGGGTGAAAATCTGTGATAATACCATACAAGGCTCTGTGGTCTAGTGGTATGATACTCGCCCTGTAAGCGAGAGGTTGCAGGTTCGAATCCAGCCAGAGACATTTTTTCATACAACTAAAAAATATGGAACTTTCGCCAATGAGCTATGCTCGACGCGATTATGAGATCATGTTCCGAATATGAGCACTGTTTCTATAATTTACAGTATGATTTATATATATATATATATATATATATATGACAATATAATATATATATTATATAATATATAAATGACAATGCTGTGGGTATCAGTGGCTGGATCTCAATAGAGATACAAAAAAAAGCGAAAAGCTAAATCAAAACGATAAAGTAAACAGCCAGAAAAGTTAGTAGAGCTTTCGGGCAACACTAGCCCTTCATCAGTGCAAGTGAAGGAATTTGGATAAAGTCATAGCATATGAGTTGGCAAGTACTGCCTGGGTGGACAGGAATAAAAGAAATATAACAATAGAAACAGCGCGTGTTGAATAGTGGGTGGAGACTGAATAAGAGTAGAAAAACAAAGAAGGTAGCTTGGTAGAGATATAAACAATTTTGGAATGGAAGTAAAAAAAGCTAAAATGGTGGTTAATATTGAAATTTAAATGTTGGTAGTCAATGGAATAATTTTACCGATCTGGGAGTATGTTCCTAATGTTAAGTCCAAAAGGTTTTGTGGTTTTAAGTAGTAATTCCCAGTGGTTTTCTTTGTCTTTGCGAGTTTTGTCGCTCCATTTGACATCGTGGTCTATTGCAATAACACTGAAATTTGCAATCGAGTGACCAGCTGAATTAAAATGTTCGGCTACAGGTTGATCAAGCTTTAATGTTTTGATAGCTGATCTATGTTGTGTCATTCTCATACGGAGAGTGTTTTTTGCTTTAATTGATTGTCTTATCCTAATGATGTTACCATATTGTATTTTTGCATAAACGACTTTACACTATAATCCATTAATTATTATGAATAGGGCCTATACAAAAAAAATTTAAAAACTCACGTGTCCAAATAGTCAAAATACAGGCCACGCCACCAATTAGCATAGTATAACATAGGCTCCACCTCCTCCCAAATTTGTCAACAACAAACATACAAAGTAAACAGGCTGGTATTTCTACAATGCCAGATATCCAAAACGCAATGTAATCATTAACTCCAAGCGTCGATGTACTAAGTGACAGCCCATAATAAACGCAAGCAACAACAAACCTGTAATTTAGACAACAATTAATGAATTTTGCCTTACCTGGTTGTACAGTAGTTTTAACACTTCAAAATTGGAGCTTGTGTGTAAACCTTATACACATAATATCGCATTAATGTTATAGGTTTAATGATAAGAACAGGCTACAGTACTGCAAAGTATAGTTTACTTACTCAGCCACAAGTGTGATTATTTAACAATAACAAATAAAATCACTGTTACTTACAAAACAGTTGGAAAAGTTTAAAAATCATTATTACCAGTTATACATCATTATAAGTGTCTTTTTTCTCATGTTTGGCGTCTTGAACAGGTCTAATATGGTACCACTCTCATCTTCAGCCTATAGAAAGTCATTTATATCTTTTAGTATAGGCCTATTACTACCACTTTTCGCAGATTAATGTTTGTTTTTCTATTTCGTTGTGCGACAGCCCAATTTATTTCAATACGGTCAAGATAAATAGAAATAATGAATATTATTATGAGAGATGCTAATAAAACCGTAAATAAGTTAAGAACGTTGTAATTATCATTAAATTGTAATATTCACATTCTACGGATTATATAAAGCACATAAAAATAAACTCATTAAGGGGTAGAAATGTTTTTTCAATGTTTCTCTCCTATGTGCCATAACTTTCATTAAAAATGATTTATTATCGTTGTACAAAATGTGGATAATTGTTTTATCTTGGTAAAAATCATATAAGCATATGTTATCTAGCAGTAGGTATGTTGAACCAATAATATAAATATCCAAATAGTCTTCATTAAGTCCATTTTCAATTTATTAAAACAAAAATTTCTTATGGAGGATAAATTTTCACAATCAAATAAGAATGTTTCACCTATGCTACACTGTATATGAATATACAGTATAATACCGTACATAATATACATGACACATAATAAGCGCATATGCATCATGTCATAGGATGGTGTACATCAACTTTTTACAATCGTATGTTAACGTACATGCATGTTTAAAAGATGTTAATTTCATTAAAATTTTAAAAATGATCATCTATAATTCGTCAAAGTGACGAATTAAATTCTAGTTATTATTATTATTAATAATGTATCGTATTATTAGTAATGTTCATATCAATCAAACTAAATGATTGATATCTATCTCACTAAATGATTGATATCTATCTCATTATAGTGTTAGGTCTACATTGTTGTTGCCCAATTCATTTTATATTGTACAGTTCCTACCTATTCTATATGTTTATTTCTTGTAATTTTGTATTTTTAGGTGTCAGTTCAATGGTATTGTAGTTACTGTAGTTGAATTGTTTTGACATGTTGACCTACGTCGACTTTTTATTGTAATTGTTATTTTCTATATCATGTTTTTTTTTTTTTTTTTTTTGTATATTTCTCTTGGATGCACCTTCCATTTGGTCGAGTGCCACTGTTGTAAAAGTGTAATCTCCAAATAAATTATTATTATTATTACATCAATATCTCTTATAATATAGTTTCGATTCTATATACTGTAGAGACGATAATTAGTGAATAAAATTCCATAAGCTAAAAAATTAGATTTAATATTAGCAGTTTACGTTTAATCTTTTGGTTTTTTTTAATGAATAGCTCTTTATTGACTGTGTAATAAATTTGTAGAATTAACTACTGAGCAACATAAAAAGATTTAATACATACAACGGTAAAATTGTGTTTATCGTATATCAAATCAGGCAATTTCTTCCCATTTACTTTTGCTGCTTTCTCTATCGCCCTCAACGCTTCGTCGATACGACCTTGGGTCATCAACCATCTTGCCGATTCAGGTATAAATCTAGAATTAAAGAATAACGAGAAAAATAAGAGAGTGCCAACCTGCGCCATTGGTGAAACGAGAAAACCGATCTACAATCGTGATGATTATTCGGTCGAAAAATGTGAATTTACGGAATTTACGAAATGCTTAAAATAGTCTAAAACGTACGTGCTTGAGATAAAACAGACAAATTTCTTGTTTCTGCTTTAAAATAAAATATTTATTGTACGAGTACTTTCGACCATAGGATATCATCAGGTACTGATAGAATACAGTATTGGTAAAAGACGAATACATATAGAAAAGGGGTACACTAGAAAACAAAGGAGTCTATTGGGTGTAACAATTAACAAGCAAATAACAAATTGACAAAAGCATTGACAAACAAAAGGTATTACATAATAATAACTCATGTCAATCAGATAGACAAGATATAACTCAATTCCTATATGATTTAAATGATACATTAAGTCCATTGAGTTTGAGAGTTGAGTGAAAGTTGAAAAATTATACGTTCTTCTAGTCGTCTACTGCTTGAGATAAATATATGCCGCAGTGTATTGAGCCGTAATGGTGTATGATTTCCAGTTGGGAATAAAAAGAGTAACTTCAGAAATTCACGTATCTATATTGCGCAGTGTTGACGTAATCTTTCTAACAAACAGATAAACAACCTCCGTCTTGACAAATGTTATAGTTATAAAATATGAATATACTTGGCATTGATTGGATTGGTTTAGTATTCGATGCGGGTATAAGATTGTTTTACCAAACAGTCGTGCCAGCTTCATGTTTATCGAATGTTAAAAATCCTTTTATGTATTTAGAGATCTCAATGATAAAGATAGCCAACTCTCAAGATTAGGCCTTAGGCGGATATTCCTGCCAAACCAATCCATGAAGCATTCATCAACCGCCGAGACTTTTCATTTCAAATATACTGTCTTTGAAAAGGATTTGAATTTAATCATGATGGTTATGGGATAGCTACCATTAGGTCGAGGGTAGACTTTCTTGAAACAAAATGTTTGCTATTTCATAATGTTTGGAAAATATCTATTCAAAACAAATTAATTAATTAATCAAAATTCTGGCGTTTGGATTGCACGTTTACAGTATTTAATATCATAAGCGATCGGAAAGCCTTATTAATGCGATAGGGTTGGTGAAATTCAGTCGAAAATACGCAAAATTTTTTCCAAAATACTTCAAGTTGAGGGCGCTATACTAATCCAAAATACGCGAGTCTTTCCAAAATACGTCGACTTGAGGGCGCTATTCATTTTCCAAAATACGCAAATTGTCCAAAATACGTCAATTTGGAACCGCTTGTAATTTTCCAAAAATACGTCAACTTAAGGGCGCTATAAATTATCCAAAATAGGTGAATTGTCCAAAATACGTCAAATTGAGGGCGCTATTCATTTTCCAAAACACGCGCTTTGTCCAAAATACGTCAACTTGAGGGCGCTAATTATTTGCTTAAATACACAATTTCTCCAATATAATTTTTGTGGCACTTGTTCCAAAATACTTCAACTTGAGGCTACTATTAATTTTCTAAATTAGGAAAATTATCCAACTTAAAACAAGTTTTGTAGTGCTATTAATTTTCTACAATAAGAAAGTTATCCGAAGGCACAGTTTTCCAAAATACGCGAATTTTCCAAAAAAATCTTCGAACCTTCAAAACGCGAGGCTGTTTTCAAAAATACTATAAAATTACATTTAGATCTCTCTCGCTTAACCTAACCATTTTGAACTTTAACTAACTGTTTTAACTATGGGTATTTGGCCGACGTTTTCGTGTAAAAAAATAATTACTTTACTTCTTCTAACCAATTATTGATATTATTTTAATTACAATACCATATACCTTTTTATTATTTTTATTACTATATAAACTAACTATTGTGTTAGAATTCAGATTAGGTAACTTGTATTAGACCATAAGTACATTAAATTGAAAGCGATGTTGGTCTGTCGAGCTATGGAAAAATATCAATTTTGTAGATCACCAAAATATATAACACACACCTATGACTATACTTGTACATGCTGTTTTTGTAGTCGGTTTATTCCTCATTTAAACTAGCTACGTCAGGCAATGCAATTGTACATCGTTCAGACATTATTAATGATTATAGGCACTGTGTCTATTGACTGATGTTGGCACATATTTGTTTTTATTCAGTAATAAATGATTACATTGAAAAATAATAATTGGCTACTCTATTACATTTTATTTACCAAAAAATCTGCCTTCCAATAATTTCATTTATAACTAAAATGTACTTGTTTGTTTTAAAGGCTCTCGTATTTTAGGAAAAAAATTTGCCGCCCTCAAGTTGACGTATTTTGGAAAATTACTAGCAGTCCCAAATTGACGTATTTTGGACAAATCTCGTATTTTGGAAAATGAATAGCGTCCTCAATTTGACGTATTTTGGACAATTCACGTATTTTAGATAATTTATAGCGCCCTCAAGTTGACGTATTTTGGAAAATTACAAGCAGTTCTAAATTGACGTATTTTGTATATCTTAGAGCATATAGAGTATATTTCATATGCAAATGACAATGAATAGAAGTAATTTTCCACTGATGAATAAATTAATGAAATCACAATTTTATTTCAAAATGTCATTATATAGATTTCACAGATAAAAAAAATCATAAAACATTAGTTTTACATCATTTTAAAGTATAAATTTAATATTAAGGATTACTTGTTTATTTTCATAGCTTTAGGCCTATTTCTCAATAAAATGATAAAATAAATTGTTTGAAGTAATAACTCCCTGGGAAATACTGTACAAAAAATGCTTTTCTACCAAGTAACAATCTGGAATAAGAAATGACTCTCTTGGGAATTCGGTAATAACATCGATTTTATACGTAATTATGTTATTTTCTATGGACGAGAGATTCCTAAATTATTAATTGAATCACATCGGTTTTTTAGTTAAAATAGGATTAGGCAAAGTAAAAAACGGATTTTATAAAAGTCTTTATTATGATAAAATAATAAATAATACACAAATTATTAATCATTCTATTGCTATCCTTCTTATATTAATATTAATTTGTATTCGTTTAAACTGTGTTTTCAATATATTTTAGAAGGCTACTACTTACGGATAAAGTATCAATAATAGTCCACCTGACAGGGAAGTCACCATTGCCAATGTTCTCCAGTTTGTAAAGAAGTAAGCAAACACAGCAAGCAGCATGTAGCCTGTTGCCCACATTATTGATGTGTAAATAGCAACGGCTTTTCTGTAACTTGGTCCTACCCATTCAGTACCTATGAAACAAAATTGTGCAAGCAAGAAAATATTTATTTTGAATGATTTAAAACTCGTGTACAATCCATTTCACAACATCTATACCCTTTAAGTGCAAGTAATAGACAAGTTCTATTTCCTCTGAAATATGGTGCAAGAAGCATTTTTGGGTAGAAGCTGGGATCCACTTGATTTAGGATATTTCGACCTCGCTGATTACGAATATGGCGGATCCCAAGCGGAATTCGGCCATCTAAGCCCTTAATTTGCATAATTAAAAATGGCGGCCATTTTTTATAATTACCCTATATCTCGAGAACCACTAGTCACAGATAATTAATTTTGGTCTCAAAATGTTTTAAATATATGTTTTTATATTCACTTTAATGACACACTTTCTCAAAAAATGGATGCAAGTCTTATTTCTGACATTTTGACCTTTGACCTTTATTTATCGTATCTCAGTAACCAATAATCGGAGAGACACGAAATAGGGCTCAAATTGTTCAGAAACTATACATTCATATTTATTATAATGAAATGTTTTTACAAAAAATGGCCGATTCTACAACTATTGACCTTTGAACTATTAGTCAAATATAATAATATAATAATAATATAACTTTGAAAATTGTGGTCTTATGAATTTTTTTTTCTTTTTAAATTGTTTAAAAAATGTGTGTTTCTATCCAGTCTAATGGCACATTTTGTACAAGAATGGCCGATAGTATGGTTATTGACCTTTACAGCATAGGCCTACTGTATACTAAATATAATATAATTGCATAACTATGAAATTATTTATACACAATAATAATTAGTAAAATTATAAAATTCACTGCCATCAAATATGATGTGTTATGATTTATATAGATTTAAAAAAAAATTTGAACACGCAAGTTACATTTGTTGAAATTTGAAATTTGAAATTACCTGCCATCAATATGATGGAGTATGATTATAGATTTTTAAAAATGTGAACATGTCAACTACATTTGGAAATTACCTGCTAACAATTTGATGGATTATGATTATAGATTTAAAAAAGAATTTGAACATGTAAGCTACATTTGAAAATTACCTGCCATCAATATGATGGATTATGATTATAGATTTAAAAAAGAATTTGAACACGTCAGCTACATTTGGAAATTTGGAAATTACCTGCCATCAATATGATGGATTATGATTGTATAGGTTTGAAAGAAAATGTGAACACGTAAGCTACATTTGGAATGAACATGTTAAGGGCATCAGTTTAAGATCATTCATCATGCAAAGGTTTCCGTCATCTTTGTTAGCGTTGTTACAGCAGCATAAAGCTGTACATGGTAGTTTTGACTTCTTGCACCTACATCTATATGGTTATGCATCGTGTCTTGCAGCCACAATAAATCATCTCTAACGAAGCAGTAGGAATAGCTTCATTTTTCAGAAGCACTGGTTGAAGTTTACCATTAGATAGCTCCCAACCAAAATCTGTTGGTGATGGCAAATGCTGGATTGGCGATACAGCTTTTTTCAATACGAGTGCTTGGAAGTGTGCTCTTTTTATATGCTGGTGCACTGCATCGCTTGTTGGAGGTAATGCCTCTGGTTTTTTTTGTTTTTTTAACATGGCATGCCTAACTTAAAACTGTCGATAAAGGACACCACTAGACAAAGATGAATCAAAACACAGAGACCAATTCGTCGAATTATAGAAAGTGGTGAAATACCGCTGCCAAATTGCTGGTCAAACTTTTTGGCATTACAAGATAATAAAGCAGATCTGGCACGATTTCTATCAGAGGAGTTGATTTGTCAAGCTCCTATAGACAAAGAAATTGTCACAGCTGGTGGATTTATGAAAGAATCAGTTGTTAAATCATCAAAAGTCTACACGAATACGTTGTCTCTGGTCGCAGATCATGAAAAATCGGACACGAGACTTGTCATGCTGCCAATGTCCGATACGACACAGTTGTAGTTGCTTCTAGGGATACAGGCGTACTAGTGATTCTAGTGTCTCACTACCAAAGCATGGTATCCAAATGGATGATGACAGAGACATCCAAAAAAAGAAAGTATCTATAATATAAAAGACATTTTTCAAGCCTTGCCCGGGGGTTATGCAAAAGCACTGATTCCATTCCACACTATTAGTGGAAGCAATACTACCTCATATCCAGGGAAGAGTTAAATTACATTAATACATACATACAGTAATTTAACTCTTCCCTGTTCATATCTAAGTGGTCACTCAAAGGCATCGGCATGGGAAGTATTAAAACAAAATTATGAACTAATTAAAGACCTGGGAGAAAACCTATCAGTGACCAAGTTATTATGAAATTGGAAGGATTCATTTGCTACGTTTACGGTGTTGGTCAAGTTAAAATTACCAATGAAGTTAGGCTTTAAAAAAAAACAAAAAAACCAGAGGCATTACCTCCAACAAGCGATGCAGTGCACCAACATATAAAAAGAGCACACTTCCAAGCACTCGTATGGAAAAAAGCTGTATCGCCAATCCAGCATTTGCCATCACCAACAGATTTTGGTTGGGAGCTATCTAATGGTAAACTTCAACCAGTGCTTCTGAAAAATGAAGCTATTCCTACTGCTTCGTTAGAGATGATTTATTGTGGATGCAAGACACGATGCATAACCAATAGATGTAGGTGCAAGAAGTCAAAACTACCATGTACAGCTTTATGCCGCTGTAAACAACGCTAAAGATGACGGAAACCTTTGCATGAATGATCTTAAACTGATGCCCTTAACATGTTCATTCCAAATGTAGCTTACGTGTTTACATTTTCTTTTAAATCTATACAATCATAATCCATCATTTTGATGGCAGGTAATTTTCAAATGTAGCTTACGTGTTCAAATTCTTTTTTAAATCTATAATCATAATCCATCATATTGATGGCAGGTACTATACAATCATAATCCATCATATTGATGGCAGGTAATTTCCAAATTTCCAAATGTAGCTTATGTGTTCAAATTCTTTTTTAAATCTATAATCATAATCCATCATATTGATGGCAGGTAATTTTCAAATGTAGCTTACGTGATCAAATTCTTTTTTAAATCTATAATCATAATCCATCATATTGATGGCAGGTAATTTCCAAATGTAGCTGACATGTTCACATTTAAAAAAATCTATAATCATACACCATCATATTGATGGCAGGTAATTTCAAATTTCAAATTTCAACAAATGTAACTTGCGTGTTCAATTTTTTTTTAAATCTATATAAATCATAACACATCATATTTGATGGCAGTGAATTTTATAATTTACTAATTATTATTGTGTATAAATAATTTCATAGTTATGCAATTATATTATATTTAGTATACAGTAGGCCTATGCTGTAGTTTAAAGGTCAATAACCATACTATCGGCCATTCTTGTACAAAATGTGCCATTAGACTGGATAGAAACACACATGTTTTAAACAATTTAAAAAGAAAAAAAATTCATAAGACCACAATTTTCAAAGTTATATTATTATTATATTATTATATTTGACTAATAGTTCAAAGGTCAATAGTTGTAGAATCGGCCATTTTTTGTAAAAACATTTCATTATAATAAATATGAATGTATAGTTTCTGAACAATTTGAGCCCTATTTCATGTCTCTCCGATTATTGGTTACTGAGATACGATAAATAAAGGTCAAAGGTCAAAATGTCAGAAATAAGACTTGCATCCATTTTTGGAGAAAATGTGTCATTAAAGTGAATATAAAAACATATATTTAAAACATTTTCAGACCAAAATTAATTATCTGTGACTAGTGGTTCTTGAGATATAGGGTAGATATAAAAAATGGCCGCCATTTTTAATTATGCAAATTAAGGGCTTAGATGGCCGAATTTCGCTTGGGATCCGCCATATTTGTAATCAGCGAGGTCGAAATATCCTAAATCAAGTGGATCCCAGCTTCTACCCAAAAATGCCTCTTGATTCGTTTTCTAGGCCGTTTTTTGAGAAATGGAACCTGTCTATAAACATTAGATCAACAACTTTGGTCGTCTATAAGCACGTTTTTCTCGTTAACCCTAATACCGTGTATTACTTATTAGTAGAGTAGAACTATATATTACTTATTTCTTTCTTTATTTAGTACCACACCATTATGACAGACATTATGCACATGTCTTTTTATTTATGCTCCCATGAGCTTTTTGTTCAGTTTATTGCAAGCAGTATACCCAGAGAATAGTGAGTTGACCACTCTTCCCTGGTATACCTATGCACACCGTTCAGTTTATTGCAGGAAGTATACCCAGAGAAGAGTGAATTGACCACTCTTCCATGGTATACCTATGCACACCGTTCAGTTTATTGCAGGCAGTATACCCAGAGAAGAGTGAATGGACCACTCTTACCTGGTATACCTATGCACACCGTTCAGTTTATTGCAGGCAGTATACCCAGAGAAGAGTGAATTGACCACTCTTCCCTGGTATACCTATGCACACCGTTCAGTTTATTGCAGGCAGTATACCCAGAGAAGAGTTAATTGACCACTCTTCCCTGGTATACCTATGCACACCGTTCAGTTTATTACAGGCAGTATACCCAGAGAAGAGTTGATTGACCACTCTTCCCTGGTATACCTATGCACACCGTTCAGTTTATTGCAGGCAGTATACCCAGAGAAGAGTGAATTGACCACTCTTCCCTGGTATACCTATGCACACCGTTCAGTTTATTGCAGGCAGTATACCCAGAGAAGAGTGAATTGACCACTCTTCCCTTGTATACCTATGCACACCGTTCAGTTTATTGCAGGCAGTATACCCAGAGAAGAGTGAATTGACCACTCTTCCCTGGTATACCTATGCACACCGTTCAGTTTATTGCAGGCAGTATACCCAGAGAAGAGTGAATTGACCACTCTTCCCTGGTATACCTATGCACACCGTTCAGTTTATTGCAGGCAGTATACCCAGAGAAGAGTTAATTGACCACTCTTCCCTGGTATACCTATGCACACCGTTCAGTTTATTGCAGGCAGTATACCCAGAGAAGAGTTGATTGACCACTCTTCCCTGGTATACCTATGCACACCGTTCAGTTTATTGCAGGCAGTATACCCAGAGAAGAGTGAATTGACCACTCTTCCCTTGTATACCTATGCACACCGTTCAGTTTATTGCAGGCAGTATACCCAGAGAAGAGTGAATTGACCACTCTTCCCTGGTATACCTATGCACACCGTTCAGTTTATTGCAGGCAGTATACCCAGAGAAGAGTGAATTGACCACTCTTCCCTGGTATACCTATGCACACCGTTCAGTTTATTGCAGGCAGTATACCCAGAGAAGAGTGAATTGACCACTCTTCCATGGTATACCTATGCACACTGGACAGGTTGTTTTGAATTTGTTCTTCTTGGTTTATAGGCTTGTACCAGGCATAGTACTCCATTTATCTAAGTCAACCTTACAATTACTGTATTTAGGGCTTAGTTTCTTCATTATGCCTATTTGTTATAATTTTCATTTTTGATTGTATACACCACAACAAGACGCTACGAGTGTTACACCATGGATAGTACACGGACTAATAATAAACCTTCACATGAATTTAACAACATTTCTAAACCGCCGATGATACACTGAAAATCAAGTAATTATTAATTTAATTCAAACGAGAAAACGAAAAAAAACTGTGATAATACGAAAAAGCCACTGTCATCGTAATGTGTGTCAATTATGTTCATATTGAAATAATGCCCAGAATGTGTATACACCATGCATAGATATAAATTAGATCATTCCTTAAAGATGTATTCTCGCTTTGATTAATTCCCAAAAAAAATAAAATAAAACAATTTCGAAAAAAGTGGGTCATTTTCAAGTATCATAATAGCCATTAACTTTCACCAAAAATTTGTCGAAAAAAACAATCATTTAACTGAAATACAGACGTTTTTTGTTCAAAGTGTTCGATCAAAACACATCTCATAATGCAACGCGCTTGTTTGGCTACTCTGTATACATAATCATAAAACTTCCTCGCGATCTGTGTGAGAACACCTTCTCAATCGTGACGAGTTGTAAACAATCCTAATTAGCACCACAAGTACTCTTAAGTGTTAACAAAGTGACTGAGTACTGTATAATATGGAAATCTTGTGTCTGCTAAACATTATTAGCCTCAATTGCTCGTTCAATTACTTGAAAGTTGTGACTACTGTAATTCTTTCCTTCTTTCTAAAGGTAGAAATACTGTAGCTGTATTGTAATTTGCTTCTTTCATGGTGTTCCATTTGGCTGTAGCATCTTGATTCGGAAGGTTTAGAAGAGCAGACCTTGCATAAAATTGAAATATGCTAGGCCTGATACAGGCTAACGATTATTTGCATTGGAGTGGTGAATCTTACCAAGTTGAAGACGCACTTTACGATAGCTTATAGTTATTTAATGAAGACCGCCTAGTGATAATCAGATCAAGTTGATGCCATTGATGAGATCTGGGATTTTCCATGATACAGTACTATGGTTTTTAAGTGTTTATAATACAGATGTCATGATAGATGTGTAGCTCCAGTAGCCTATGACCATTTATGTTCATCTTTCCAATATTCTGATGTCCCAAGCAAGTTTATGCATAATGTACAAATTTATTTTAAAATAAACCTATAACAAATTTTTCGTATTGATTATCTCAAGTAATCGGCTACGTAAGTATAACACATATAGTTTACGGACTCACCGATAATATAGCACAAAGTGAACATTCCAAAATTACAAGCCGCTACAACACATCGCAGACACAGATACGTAATCAAATTGGGAGAAAATGCAACAGCAAATCCAGCAATACACTGTACTATAATTGATATGAACCACATTGGTTTTCTTCCATATCTAGTAAAACAAACGAAAATAATGCATAAATAAATACCTAGAAAAGTTACTTATGCTTTTCTCAGTATTATTTTATTATATCTATTGTAGTGCTACGTATCATAGGCATACCTGTCAGACAAAGAACCAACAACCATCGATCCAACTAAAACGGCTGTAAAGAAAATAGACTGAGCAATGGCAGGTATAGTTTTATCCTCACAGACCAAATCCCACTAATTAAGAAGAAAGAAACAATAAATAATTGGTTTTGATCAGGAAAGGAAACGAATGACATAATAATGTCACGTGACCTTAAAGGCCAGGCAAACATTTTAATAGAACATCATACATTCCAATAATATTATTGATCCTTGATATTTCTCGAGATTCTGTGTGGGTGTGTGTTTATTGCTTTTCAAAATAAATTTCTCATCAGTAGGGAATAGATATTTCATTATATTGTTTTTATACATACATAAAAAAAAACGGTGAGGCAAAACATTTTACCAGATAATGATATAGACGTAAGTTGACTGGAATAACTTGAATTTAACATACACACTGAGTTGCTTCATTGTGTTTCTATTTTACAAACTTCTGATAGTTGCCTATAATGCAAGGCAAACATTTTTCAACTAACTGAAAGTAAACATCCAAATCCCAATCAATAAATCATTAATATTAAAAGTTACTTGGTTACGGAAAGTGTGTAAATTGAAGGATAAGAAATTAGCACAAATCTATTATAAGAAGTTACATAGAATACTGCCTACCAACAAACGGCTTTATCAGTGGAAAGTTAGAGAAACACAAACGTGTGAAGTGACAAATGTTGAGAAATTGAAAATGAAAACAATTTGTTTTTTAGTTGTAGATTTATTCAAAAATTTTGGAGGAAAATGTTTAGTATCTTTTTAAGTTTAAACCACAATAATATATCATATAAGCAATAATACTAGGAACGGGAGATAAGCTAGTAGATTATATTTACAAATTTGCAGCCTTCCGCTATTTATAGAATAAAAATGTTATCAACATTAAATAAGCCAGTGGGTAAATCTTTATGGAGATCATTTAAAAGCAATATGCTATATAACATTGAATGTGAACCATATAACAATAAAGAAATAAGTATAGAAAAATGGATAGCTTTAAGACATACTACATGCTAATATATTTTCTAATTTTATACGATTTATCAGAAAAGGAATTACTGTGATACGAGTTACAGGTACTGATATATTATGATTTTTATTCGTTTTATCTTATATATATAATGTATATAAATAAATTGTATAATCCGGGTTCTGAAATATATATAAGAAAATTAATGAAAAGGGGTTATACGGAATTAAAATATGTAAAAATGTTCCTGATGAATTGTAACATTTGAATTAACAAAAATGTGTTAGATAATATGATGTTATGTAATGACATGAGATAATGTGAATAAAAATGGTGTTGCTCCACAAAAGATTTTTTTAATAGATATTTTTGGCACTATATTAAAGTATCCACCGTAAACCCATCAACTTTTCTTTGTACTGTTTTTCATTTTCTGGAGACAATACTAGATAGTAACAGCAGCTTGAACTACTGAGAAAGTCTATATTTCACTATTTTAAAACAATTTATGTTTTTGTTGTCGTCTATCTGTTAAACATTTAAATTATGTATGGGTGTGTGTAGGTGTGTAAGTATGTAGGGGTGCGTGTGTATATTGAACCCAATCAGATCTGTAGCTTAAATTGTTCACGTTTAGGCCTATAGAAGAATATGTAGCAAACATTATAATTTTAAATCATAAATCAATAAATATTACATTGACAGTTATTGTTTAACATATAACTTAACTCAAAATTTTCTATTCTATACGTTGTACCATCATTCTTATAAAATACATCGTAATTATTTATTAGTACAGTAATTTGTAACTCTTATGGATTTGCTTATACATTAATTTCCACAAATCTATTAATAAAAGTACATAAACATATATATGGAAATTGTGTGTAACTTATTTGATGTTGTATTGTTGTTTGTTTCTAGGTAGTATTCTATTGCAGTGGCGGATCTAGGGAGGCGCACCCTCCGCACGCCCCCTATAAATCTGGGGAAAAAAATTATCCTACCATAAGGGGAAAAAAATCGGGAAAAGAAGCGTAAAAAAGAGTAAAACTTTCACTTTTGATTTAAATACATTGTTTCAGCGCCGTGCTAAATTACTTTTTATTAAAGGTCACCATTGCCGTTGCTGTAAATTTCTAAGAGTTGCGAAATGAATTGCCTATTTTCACCTGAAAAATAAACGCATTTTGGTCCCTGGATGTAACATGATATTGACGCGTGTATCGTACCCATACTCGGGCTCGAACGATTCTTACAAAGGACACCATACAACCGCGTAGGTCTACCTATTGTTTAGATCGCTGGCAGTCAGCAAGCATAAATAAAAGTGTATATAGTACGTCAAAAATGGAACGCCGTGGTTACCTACAGATCATCATCATAGAGGATTATTATTAGAGTTAATAATAATATCGTAGGCCTACTGTGGTAACTGATTTTTTTCTAGGCCACCCACCCAACTGTATCAATACCTATTTATATATTTAATTTCTTCAAAAAATTGATGTAAATAAATTTTGAGCCATAGTAAGCATTAAATTTGAGGGGCTTCCCCTAGATGGACGTTCGCATTGAACTTGAACGCAATCAAAACTAAATACTGAGTGAATGAAATCGGCAACAAAATGTTATATCGTCCTGTAATTAGTCACGTGTGTTTATTGGAGGGAAAAAGTATGATCGTTTTGCTCATTGGTAGCATGCTGCATTATTATGAGAGTGTCTTTTCCTGCAAATTAGAGCTAGTACCTCAGTTTTCATATTTAAATTAATATCAATTTTTAATACATCTATTTAACGTGAGAGTGCCATTTCCGACCACCTAGAGGTTTTACATTTTCAAAATCGTCTCTCTACAGTTGCGCCCCCCCTAGTCTGGGTTCCAGACGGAGTTTTGTCTTAATATTAGTAAAAAGATAAATATTTTGGCACATATGGCGTTTCATACGTATACTACTTGATTTTGGATACTCCGTCTGGGGAAACACGCACAATTCACGTGGTTTGACACCAAGAATTCTTGGTGCATACGATTATCCGGTTGACTAGTTTCAGCTGCATGCGATTGGCTACTCACTCGTACACCGTTTTAATATTCATATTTCAGAATTTCAAAGACTCAACAACTAAGATGATGCGCATGCGCTATGTTACGTTTAGACAATGTGTACTTGGGTAGGCCTACATTTATGAAAGTTTCTGAAGGCTAGAAATTATTTTATATGCCTAGTAGTCTGGTAAACATTTGATGGGATTTTTCCCAAGAACATGAAAACTCGTCTTGATAATGATAGGCTAGCTTCTCCGAAAATCAAACATTGAATGGATCATTTATTACGCGGAGATAATTTTGATTTAATTCCCACCCAGACCCTGTCCTGTCGCGTCCTGTTCTGTGTGGTGGTGTAGCCCTGTTGTGTGCCGGTGGTATGTAGGCCTATTTTATTGGCGTTTTATTTGGCAGGTCATACGTGCGAGTTGAGTAGGACCTACGAAAGAGGCCTAGGCCAAGGACTAAACAATTAATAAACAAAACAACTTGGCATTACGATTTTATATTTCAACAGTCTCGATCGTACATTCAGCACTGTCCGTCACCGTCACTTACTCGATATTTTTCATTTTGAAACAAAATGATCATTGGTTGATTCGAAATCCATATTTACATACCGCCCGCCCCATATAGCCAAATACGGTATGATAACCTACGTCATTCTTATCGGATGTTTGCGGTCTGCAAATCGATTTCTATACGTGTTTCACAAGTCTGTATTTTCCGACAAAAATCGCGGTCGAAATAAAAACAAATAAATTTTAAAAAAAGTTAATACAGACTTGGGGCAAGTCTAGCGCCCCCCTTTAACAAAATCCTGGATCCGCCCCTATATTGGTTAATTGTGCTAATACATAATATAACAACTAAATCTATTTCTGTCATTTGATTGGATTGTGGGTCACATAGCGTGCAATAGTACGTTAAATAGTATACAAATAATGAATGTTTATGAGTGTAATGGTACAAATAATGGCATGAGGTGAATGATGAAAGGTTATATCAGCTAGGCGTTGCCTCGTTGATATAACCTTTCACCATTACACGAATATAAAACATTCATTGTTTGTTTTATATAACATCTAAATTGATTCCTGTCATTTGAATCAAATAAAAGGTAGCCCTAGCCAAGAGGCCTAGTACATTTCATTCACATTGATTAAAACAGTAACATTTGGTTTTTAATATCATATTAAATGTTATATTTATATGGATTTTATAGACACACCTACTTGTGTTAATTATGTCAACAGACGACCAAACAATCATATGCCTAGCAAGGCTAAAACGCCTAGGCTAAGCCTAGCCTAATACTAACAGGCCTAGCTAGCCTAGGCTAGACCTGGCAGTTGTACTAGCTTGGCTGAAAGGCAAAACTTGACAGACAAATTGGAACTTATCTAGGCTAATTATGGTTTTTTCAACGATTCCACGTCTTGTATGGATGTCCCCATTAATTAATCAAACTTCTAAAAACGATCTAAAGCTAATTTAAATGCCTTTTTGAATGAAATTAATACATTTATATCTCCAAATCGTACACAAAAATCTGCTGCTGTTGCATATCTCGTGGTGGTGTTTACAAACAGACTGAGGCAGGACACAACAAGTGGCGCTGTTGTATTTCACAGTCATTTTTGGAGGTGTCACGAAACCTCAGACCACGAAAGCTAAGACCCCCTAAGACCTAAGATCACAAAAGCTAAGACCCAAGAACTAAGATTACATATTCTAAGATATACTACAGCTTAAAAACAATACTTGCTTATCCATACATAATTTTAAACATAGTAGGTTTCATTTATTACCATAAATATAATTAAATACTACCGCAAAACATAGATAAACTCACGTTATTTTCGCCCGTTGAGTAAATGTATATTTTTTCTTTACAACAAACAAACTTGACGGGTTGTTTGTTGGTATATATTTACTCCATTGTGTTGGTTCAGAGGATGTTTTTTTTGTATTTTGACTCCAAATGTGTTAACTAACTTTATCCTGAATACCACACTTTAAAATTAGAACTTATAAGTACTTTCAGAAGGAGAAACACATAAAAACAAATAAATAAATCCTTTAAATTGATGATTTTACAGACGTGTTTCTTTGTATACTGTAACTCATCATGCTCAATGTTTTTGTTTCTATGGAGCACCAAAAGAGCAACAATAATAGTACAAGAATAAAAACAGAAAAAAAAACGAAACAAAACACTTATTTAATATCATGATTTTTAAATTAAATTTTATTTGCGAGTATTTATTTCTTCGTACTAGCATGATTATACTACAGTATTATCATTACAATTTTAATTTTACATTGTTCCATCACTGTAGATGGACTCCATAGAGTTTTCAGCCCTCTATATAATTTTTGCTCTTTTGACGTTCCATAGAAACAAAAACATTGAACATGGGGTAGGCCTACTGTACTGTTAGGCTAGTCATGCGAAATTCGCAAACAGTATGTGTGCGAGAAAAACGTCTGTAAAATCATCAATTTAAAAATGTATTTGTTACTTTTTATGTGATTCTTTTTCATAAAAGTGCTAATTCTAAGGTGTGGTATTCAGAATAAATGTTGGGAGTTAATATACAAGGCAGGTGCGAAAGATAAATATTTGTAATCTTAGTTCTTGGGTCTTAGCTTTCGTGATCTTAGGTCTTAGGGGGTCTTAGCTTTCGTGGTCTTAGGTTTCGTGATACCCTCATTTTTGTATACTAGATTTTTTTTTCATCGGCGAAACGTTTGGTTTTTTTTCGTACACAAAAATGTTTTAAAAAGTACTATTAAACGATCATTTAATAGTGCGTACTATTGCACGCCATGTGACCCACAATCGTCTAATCAAATAACAGGAATTTATTTAGGTGTTATATAATATGGTATATCTGCCTTTGGTTGGTCGTTCGTTGACATAATTCCCAATACAGTAGGTTTATACAAATTCAAATAAATATAATATTTTATAATTTATATATTATACTTAAAAATCAAATATATATAATTGTTTTGCAATGTAAATATGTTACAAAAAAATTTACTGTTTCAATGTATCCATGTGTAAGCCTACCTTTTATTCAATCTGATTCAAATGATAGGAATTTATTTAGATTCTAAATACAACAAATAAGGGTAATAAGTATGTACCAAAGCAGGGTCAACATTTTGGGCTACCACCTGGGCGTGCAAAACTTAGTTATAATCAGTTTGGTCAGCAACCAGCCGTGGGTCGAGCCTTGTTATTTTTGCAGAAGAATAGACATAGAGCTGATTTTAGCCATGCGTGTGTGGTTGTGAACGACCTCATTCCCATTTTGAACCTGCTATGAAAGATGGATTCTTAACTGCGGTCATAAATTGCCTATTCTAACAGCGGCATGTGGAAGTAATCCGGGTATGCCTGTGTGGAAAGGTTTAGTAGAAAATGATATTACCGAAGTTTTGCGTGACTCTGGTTGTAGTAGTGTCGTGATGAAACGATCCTTTGCGAAACCTGAACAACTAACGGGAATTTAGTACTTGTGTATTGATAGATAAAACTGTAAGGCGTTTGGCTACAGCTAATTTTAATACCTCAATTGTGTCCTGACCAGTAAAGGCGATTTGTATGGAAAATAATGTATTTCGATTAATTTTTGGAAATGTTACAGGGGTAAGGAATCCGAATAATCCTGAAAAAATTAGTAACAGTAAAATAAAAGAAAATAAAATGTCGTTAATGGTATTAGAAATGCGGAACCATGACCAGAAGCCAACAAAATGCCGCGAGAAAACCACTTAGACAATTAAAATTAGCTACTCCCCTATAGGCCTACCAATTGATGTGACTCAGAAAAGGTTAATCGAGGACCAGTATTATGACTCTACATTGGGGAAAGTTAGAGATTTGGCAAAGCGGGGGATAAACACTTCTCTCTCTCTCTCTCTCTCTCTCTCTCTCATTGAGAACAGACGTGTTACGGCGCTGCTCCTGCGGACGACGTTTAGCTTGCTTGTTTTGTAGTTTCAGTGGCGTATCCAGTGGGGGGGCCCTGATTTTGTGTCCGTCGGCACATCATCGCGTCCGTCGGCAAACAAAAGTACCGGGGAAAAATAAAGTTAGGCAAATAAGAATAAACTATTATTCTGACAATAGTTGAACTGTAAACATAATTCTTTTGAGTGTTTGTTTATTTACATATCATATCATTCCCTTCAGATCAACTATTTTAAATTTTCATTACATCTAACCAACCACGAAAAAAATGTGGTTAAAATATCTTATCATCTAGCACGTACGGCCGTACGCGCTAGATTGTTTTTGTAGTTGAGCCTCTCATGACCTGGGATTTGTATGTCTTCCTACGCTAAGATTATATAGTTCCACATGCCATGTGCTTTTTTCCCTAAAATATATTTGCCAAAAGCCCCGTTTTTTTCTCGATATGAGGCCTTTATTATTCACATTTTTTAAAGAAAAGGCACACATACCATAACAAAAATCCATGTATTTCATTTTTGGAACAGAATATTCCGCGAGGCTCAACTACAAAACCACCATATTGTGATATGATGCCATCGTAAGCCAATCAACGCTGGGCTTTCCCGTGATTGGCATTGCTCACTGTTGAATGATTTTGGATTCTGGCTGATTTAATTGGTGAATGCGAATCACCGGCAGCGGAATGTTTTCTCTTGCGCGTTTACCATAAAATCACATGGCTCTCTCTGATCGGTACTATACAAAGTTAGAGCAATGAATTTGTCCGAATTCCGTTAATTAAACAACTTTATATATTTCATAAGCATTTAATAACATGTTTTATTGATATTTCCAATGGTGATATATAAAATAAATTACTAAAAAACGTAATTATATGTAATTATTTTAACCAAAAATGGCGTAGTTAATAGAATAGTCGACTGAGGCCGCAAGTTGTTTTACTTCTTTCGTGGCTAAAAACGATCATTTTCGGCGATGTTTTAGACCCTATATTTCAAAAACTACAAATCAGATTTTCGTAATTCTTCCTTTATTGTAATATTAATACAACATACTAACAGATAATGTTTAATTTGGTCTTAATTTTGCATCGTTATCCCATATAAGACAACATGACTATGCAATCCTAGAACATATATTGAGGCATTTACAGTACAGGTAATGACACTGATTTTGTCGGCAACTTCAACATCCTGGATACGCCACTGTGTGGTTTGTCTGTGCTTTTGATGTTGGTGTTGTGATGTGCTGTGCTGTAGTCTGTGCTTTCTTCTTTATGTTTAAACGTAGTATTTGTGGATTTTTACTGTATTTGCTTTTCCTCTTGTGTATTGTTTATTCACTGGAAGATTTACACGCCCTGAACAAACCATGTTCTGTTGTGAACTTTGACGAGTTTTTACCCAAGAGACGAAATGAACCGACAAATAAGGATCAGAAAACGCGGGAAAGCAGGTGGAATACGAAAGAAATTACGTGCTCGTAAGTACAAACCATATTCCTAGCATAATTTTTGGGAATGTTCCATCCTCGGTTTTATCAAACATGACAACTATATTCATTATAAATATGAAATTGACTATTTTGTATGTTCTGTAATATAAACTATCTTCAACTTAATGTTGCAGAGACCTAGGAAATGGTTATAGATTTTCGCACTAAATTAAAGGCATCTGCTGATGTTATTATCATTGAAAGTAGAGAAAGAATGTAGGTATAAGTACCTAGGAGTGATTTTTGATGATAAATTAAATTAAATTTTCTAAACATTTAGAATATATTAGCAAGAAATTAAATACTCGTATGTACTGTCTTAAAAAAAGGAACGCTTAAAATTAGCAGAATCACTGGTGTCTGTTTGCCTTCTGCTGACTCTCTTTTTAGAGTCATGGTTACAAATGTGTTTTGTCATAATTATAATAACTGATGAGACTCATCCTCTCCATGATGTGATTGTCAGGCATTTTATTCCCAGAAGTGGACGTATGAGAGTTCCTACTTTTGCCACCAAGAGATACCGTGATTCTTTTGTAGCTAAGGGTATTGTTTTCTTAAATGAAGATCATAAAAGGTAACTTGTGAGGTGGTCTGATCTTTTATTTGTATGTATATGTTTTACCCTGTTGTTTTGCAAGCTACTGTAATTTCTTCTTATGGAGATAATAAAGTAAGAGAGAATGTGTCTCCTAATGTGGAAATTGGTAAATTAGTAAGACAAATAGTTGTTCCTAAAACTCGTAGAGGGGTAGTTTTGCAGTTGGCCAATGAATCTGTATTAGGCGGTCACCTAGGGGTAAGAAAACCAATTACAACATTTAAAAAAAATGTGTTTGGCCTGGGTTGCAATCCGATGTACGTCGTCGTGCGACATATGCCAGCGAACAGTATCTAAAAGAGCCAGTGGATGAAATGCCTACAATGGAGGAACCTTTTCAAAGCCAATCAAACCAACGACTACAAGGGGACATTATATATTCTGTTGTTGGTAGACTATGCGACACGATATCCGGAAGCAATACCTATTAAGAATATTAATATGGGAACGGTAGCAAAATGCTCGTATTTATGTATTCTAGGTTAGGATTCCGAAATACTTGGCGATACGGGTTCGCAAGTCACGTCTGGGTTAATTAACCGTTTGTTATCTATACGTAGTGTAAATACCACGTCATATCATACAATGTGCAACGGGTTAGGAGAAATGTTTACTGGAACGTTAAAGCCCATGTTGAAAAATAATGAGCGAAGAACGCCCTACTGATTGGGATAGATATATTGATCCATTACTAACCAGAACGGTTAGAGAGAACGTGTGAATTGGTTCGTGAAAACCTCGCACGTGCAGCGAATCGTTTCAAACCTTATCAATAAGCGCGCAAATGTCTAGAAGTAAATGATTGCTTCCAACCGACAATAATAAACTTTTAATACATTATAAGGAACCATTCCCTGTGATTGGTAAGGTAAATTCGTTAAACTATATCATAAATATGAGTCATAAATCCTCCATATGTTAAAACAATATAAGGGTAGACCAATTCCTATGGCATGTTGTCAAAGCGTATATGATATTGCATGCACTTTAGTAATTGAAGAAGAGCAAAGTTCATTCGTTGTAGATGCATCTGAGTTGAAAAGTTATGCCAATGATGATTTGCTGTAGTTTGGTCCACCAAGGTGAAAGTGTGAGTGATGTTAACATTAATCCAAAATTAAATAAAAAACAAGATTTGATTATGTTGTTCTGACAGATAAATCAGAGCATACTCACCTTGGAGAACATAAGATAGTGGTTAATGCAAACCAGTTCGTAATAAAACATACCCTATCCCATATAACTTGAAAGTGGATATGAAAATAGGTGCAGGAGATGTTTAGAATGGGAGTGGTATCAACTAGTAGTAGTGCATATGCTAGTCCTGTGTTCGTTGTGAAGAAGCCAGATGGGTCTAATAGAATTTGCTGCGATATTGGCCTAGTGCACGCTGCTGCTGCTACTTTTTATTTAGTCAGGTAATGCGTAAATTATTAAAAGGTATAACGAAGGTTCATAATTACATAGATGTTATCCTCATCCAATCAATCATCAATCAAAATTAACATTTATTTCCAAAAGTGGGGCGTCACCAATAAAGAAAAATCTTGTGTCAGGAACGCCAAAACAAAACATTCAAAAGCAAACAAAACAAATTTGTTTGATAATAAATAATAGTTTGCAATATTTTTTTAACTGTTTAACATTTTGTATGTTTTGGAACAAAAGAGGCAAAACATTCCAATGTCTTCACCAGAGTATCTAATACTTTGGTGAAATATTATATAATCCTGTGTTTTGGGAGATGAATATAGGAGGATGACCTAGTGTTGTAGTTATAGACATTAACATTACATTTATCATATCGTAAAATCTATGAGGATAATTATGATTAATACAGTTAAAAAAAAACATATTTTTGCTGATAAAACATATATTTCTGAGACTTAGGAGGAACATATAAGAAAAGTCTCAGAGGTATTTGAAAGGTTAAAGAAATTCAAATATTATTTCTTGCCCAAGAAAAGTGTTATTGGTCCTTCCATTCATTATAAACAAGTTATGTAGTTCACCAATTTTACAATTACCTGAAATTAACAAAACGTTTGTTTTAAGAACAGACGCATCCGATGTAGGTGTGGGAGCGACATTGCTTACAAGAGACTGGAGGAATATGTGTGTATGCTTAGCTATCGTTTGGAGTGTTCAAACAAACGAAATTTATAATTGAAACCGATCATAAACCATTAACAAAATAATTCTCGAGTGGAAAATGGCAGAATTTTAATAGCTTTGCAACCTTTTCGGGGTCGGATTCAAGTTATAATGGGGAAGGATAATGTCGGTGCGGACTACTGAGTAGACATGATTAAAAGGATGTCGCTTTATTTACGATTACATTGGATGGGTTTATAATTGGTAGGCCTAATATTATTTACGATTACATTGGATGGGTTTATAATTGGTAGGCCTAATATCTATTTTTTATATATATATATTCAAACCAAGGAGTACATTTTAACTCATACAGTCCTTCATGTATTATAAACGCAGTCAAATGTTTACAATCAGGAGCCATTGGTATTTGCTAATATCATTTATTTAGATCAATTTTTGTAAAATACTGATCTTTAGCTAATTGCGCGAACATTTCATCCGGGACGCAACACACGAACAATCGATATCATTAATAGAAACCGAATGAATTCCGTTTTATCGTAGACCTAACCCTCTAACATACCGCAACCTTACCTCTTGAATAATAGTTGATTTGTAATCTGTCCTATCATAATTCCAATGCTCACATCGGCTAATGGGCCAGTTACCTGTTGGTTTATCTCCGGCTAAAAATGATTCTGTCGTTGTATTCGTAAATCGCAGACAGCCTTCTCCTTCCGTTGGCATTAGAAATGACAATTTTTCCTTTTCACATTGCTGTTTGGTAAAATTCCACGAAGACGGACAGTCTATACTTTCAAATTCTGATGTTGTACACCAAAAATCAACATTTGCGGCAAAAAATATTTGACCCATTTGATGAAAAGCGGCAGGAATATTAGATAAACACATAGTAGCGATTATCGCTTTCTGATAGAAACCAAACTCTCCAACATACTTAACTAAATCGTCAAACTTCATGTTTACTTAAAACTTGTACATCCGAACGAGATAGGAGAGACTAACACAGTGCCTGATTTGCTGATAACAATCGTTGGTATTTTCTATGGAATGGTTCATTATTTCAAAAAGGGTAGAAAATGTAGGTACTACTTTAAATATTGAATAAATGTTATTTTACTTAGTATATATAACATTTAAATTTAATGTTATAATAATAATGTACACCTCACTATTACTGTTAATGTACAGTCCCTCATTGTTTTGTAAAAGAGTTTGTTGAAATATCTTGCTTTTGGTCTCCCCTTATAATAATGTACAATAACTCTGGTTTGTAAATTGTAATATTTCGAAACTACAGTACTGTGTAATTAAAAAAAGGTGTTTTTAAATCATTCATTCGTCATATCTCCAATTTAAATTAGATTTTAAAGAAAAGCCCTTACTTAAAAATAAATAAGACAAGTATATGAGTTGCACTTTCTCTCTATAGTGACCGAACTACGTTTCTTTCTGCTTTGTATTGTTGTGCGTATTTCGAAAATGTGTCCAGATTTAAACAATAAATAGATTAGTTAGCAGTACACTTACTTATATTATTGGCAGTGACATCATCACCAGCATTTTAATAACCAACATTCTGATCTATTCAAATAATTATTTCTTATTGCTGAACAATATTTAAATTTCAACCCACGGAATTAATTGTAACTAAAAATACGGAACACATCATGCACAGAACATGAATTCTAAACCGTCCGGTGATATACTGAAATTTAATTAATTTGAAACGATAAGATGAGGAATATATCCAGATCTGTGAGAATGAGAAAAAGTCCCCCCAACCGAGACTCGAACCCGGACCTTCTCCTTGATATGCAGATGATGTCCTAACTATTAGACCACTGGGGCTTTCATGGTATTGTTCAAACCCGATTGGATAGCGACTCTTTAACATTCTCGGCGTGGTACGGCGGAACAGCACTAGTCCTCAGTTGTACGCACGCGCACCAGAGATCAAATTGATACGCCCTCGTCTTTCAGTATTTTTATTCACGAGGCGGGATCTCCGAAGAGATACTTTTATATATATAAACACATTAGGCAATGAACATTAATTCAAAACCACCCGGTGATATACTGAAATTTAATTAATTAATTTGAAACGATAAGATGAGGAAATCTGTGAGAACAAGGAAAAGTCTCCCCAACCGAGACTCTAACCCGGAACCTTCTGCTTGATATGCAGATGTCCTGACCATTAGACCACTGGGACTTTCATGGTATTGTTCAAACCCGATTGGATAGCGACTCTTTAACATTCTTGGCGTGGTACGGCGGAACAGCACCAGTCCCTCAATTTTACGATAAAACCTTTTGGACTTAACATTAAGGAACATACTCCCAGATCGGTAAAATTATTTCATTGACTACCTAAATTTAAGTTTTAAAATTAACCACCTTGATTTGGTTTTTTTTTAGTTCCATTCCAAAATTGTTTGTATCTACGGAGCTATCTTCTTCCTTCTCTTACTCTCTCCAACCTCTATTCACCAACCTATGCCTTCTTTGCATGCGTACAATTAAGGGATTAGTACTGTTCCGCCGTTTGAACACTGTAAAAAAATATATGCTTAATTTACCCCCATAAAGTGGGTGCCATCAGGCTTCCACCAATTAGTGGAGTAAATACTGATTTTCCCTTTTTGGGAAATTGGATTTTCCTTGGTCAGGGAAAAATAAGTTTACCCGGGTATTTCGGGTTACAATAGCCAACTTGTAATGAAATCGTTTTTTACACCAGTTTTTGGTGGCAGCAAAGTATCAACCAACTATTTGGGTAATCTTGTTGCACCAAAATGTCGATTTAAGTAGGTTTTCCTCAAAAACAGAAACAAGATAGAAAAATATATTTAAGAAATCACATGATTTTTTATTGATCAAAATAAAAAATAAATTTACAGAGATGAACTCAATTCAAACAATAATATTTATTATTTTCGTTTTGTTTATAATTCAATAGACATACCATGTACTATTCTATTTTTAAAAAAATATTCTGAAAATAGTTTATTGTTAATGAAAATATATTAGGCCTACTTGCAAAAAACACAGAAATTAACTTGGTCTTCAGTAAAGTGAGCTGGCCTTTAAAAAAAATCTTCAATTAAATGACTTCAACCGTCACCTGCAAAATACAATTAAATCAAAGATAATCAACTAACAATTTAACTGGGCTAGATCATGTCGGCTACATTTAGGCATACAATAATGGCAAGGACCTATATTGTGGAATGATATAAGCAATTTTATTAAGAACCAATGTACCTTAAGTTTATTTAAGAAGAAATATATTTACAGTTTATTATCAACGTATCAGTAATATTATGTTATACTATTTAATTAGTAGAGTAACATTATTTAAGTTTACTTAATCAATATGTATATATACATACAGTATATATGTGTGTGTATGTAAATCTATTACATTTTTTATCTAAAAGATGATATTCAGATTTTATTACCATGTACTAGTAAAAATAAAAATAACTATATGTAATCTTCATGTTAAACTTCTTAAGAAGTAATTTAAAAATTATCAATGTATGATCAAAAAGAAATATCATATCTAATTTTCTCCTTTATATAAATATATTATTTTATCCAAGAGGTTGCAAACACAAGTGTTCACAATGTCTTGTTATGTATTGCACCTTTGTCTTGTCTTTATGTTGTCTGTAATGTCACTGCACTAATGGGTGACCGGCAAACGAGCTTCGCTCTTACGGGTATCCATCCATATAAGTTGTTTATCTTATGTTCAGAAATTGAAATGGAAAATAAACTGAAACTGAAACTGAAACTGATAATAATAAATAACAATAAAAACAATGTATTCATACGGAAATCTAGGCTAAGCAATGTAAAAGTCATCAGGCCTAGACCAAGCCTACTAGGCTGATTACACTTCACAATACCCTCGTGCACTGTGCGCCTACAGAGCAGACCCCACCAGTTAGGCTAAACTTAACTAGGGCCTACTTTTAAGCTTACCTAATTGTTTTCATATTTTAGCCCATGGCTGATAACATCTACTTTAGCTGTATATAGTAGGCTTTTCTGATACAAAAATAGGTCTTATATGCAAAATAAAAATAATTATTTAAAATAATGGACTTGTTCCACGCGACAGTCATCATTTCGCATGCTTTCCACACTTCTTGTGAATCCAGTGTAATACATTTCACGCTCATTTGTGGAAAACTTTTCCGGAGTAAGTTTACCCCTTTCGTAGTGTAACCGTCGGACTTTCCCAGTGTTGGGGTACTTGCAATCTTAAAAACTTTAAGGAGAGTTTTCTCCAAGGAGGAAACAAATTTACTCGATAATATGGTGTAAAATTCGAATATTTTTTACAGTGAACAATACCATAAAAGCCCCAGTGGTCTAATGCCTAGGACATCTGCATATTAAGCAGAAGGTTTCGTGTTCGAATTTCGGTAGGGACGACTTTCTGCGGTACATTATGTTTGTTATCACGCGATAGATCTACATGTAATAGAAACTCACGCGCACAGATGTCACCAAAATACATAAATGCGCAGGCACATGCATATGCGTATAACATTAATTATTGAATATTCATTCGAATCTTAGTTGGCGCGGCGTTTTATTATTCTTCAGATGTCTTCATTTTTAAAGTTTAAATTTAAATTAATCAACTTACAGTATATCACCGGCCGGCCGGTATAGAGGTTATCTATGCTTGCAAATTTATGAATTTATAGGCATAGAAGAAATTATAATAAGCCGCCTGGTGACATACTGAAAATTAGGATGTGTATTAGGAAATCCACACTTTGACCTTCTGGTTAATATTCACCACATGTCATAATATTTATTTAATACAATTTAGCTCAATTAAGAATTGTTTTTAAAATACTATGTTCCTCCATCTACGTTATAAATACGTTTTCCTTTGTAAAATAAAGAAATTAATTACGTTAATTTTTAGAAATATAATATAAATGATAATAAATACTATCTTTGCACCAAAAGATATTTCCATATTTCTTCAATTCGAGTTTGAAGTCTTTCGAAAATAAATTCACTTTCTTGTATTTCAGATTCTGCACTCAATCCATACAATACAAACAGGTAAAATAAAACCTTATACAAGAAAATTAAACAATTGTAATACATACAAAACTATACATAACATGAAATAGAGTGTTTTGTTAGAGCATTCTTAAATATTGAAATTGTTTTTGAAACTTTTATGTCATTTGGTATTTTGCTCCTAGGAAAGGAAACAAATACAGAATTATGATGACTATTGCCTTTTGAATTCTAACGTTAAAACCTACCCGGACATCTTTCACAAATTTGAATATACTCATTGAAAGAATGAGGAGAGTAACCTTTCAATAATAATAAAAGTTTATGTAATTCAAATAAGTCTTCAATAGATAATAATTATATAAAATAAGATGTGTCCCAGGAACCTTACTTTCAAAATATCGATTCCCAGTGCTGTATCTCCACATACTATCTATTTCCGAAGTATCATAGTAATATTTGGTAATACAGCAACTAATTTTTATCACATTTGGTGCCTGTATCATATGCTAGGTTAAGGGTTAGGTTAGGAAGCCACGCAATCTGCTTGCTTTATACTTTATTAAACCAGGGAGTTCTCCCTGATTAAACTAAATTATCTTCTTTTCGACATGCGACCTTCTTCATTTCACTCTTCCTTCAAATGTGTCCTCAAGAACCATCTCATTATTGTTTAATTGCTTCCTGTCTTTTCTCTTTGATGGCCATTTTATTTTATTTATATATATATTTTTTTAATTCTTCTTTTTGTTATAGATTATTTTCTGTTTTTAAGATTTATTTTATTTATTCATTATTTTTGTTTAGTTAATTATTTATGCGAATTAAGAGACGTTTACTATATAACTTTTAAAAAAAAAGTAATCAAGAACAATGAGTAAAATTAACAAAGTAAAAAACACAGAAGGGTTACAGGAAATACTATAAACAATTATTAACAAGGACTGAAAAGCATAAAATGATAAGCTCCTCTTCTCTTTAATTGTTAAATAATGTATACATTTTATTTATAATCATTTTTTGTCAAATTTTATTTTTTTTTCAGGTTTTTGTCCTGTATTGTAGTGAGGGTCCCTAATGATTGAAATATTGTTGAAATAAAAAATGTTGTTACTTTGGTTCTTAATTCATCGGCTAACGCATTCCCAATGCGGTTGTGCTTTATGGCTGATTCAGTAACTGTTATTCCAGGTGAGATGGCGTAGTTGTTCAGACCTTCCGCAAGAAAGTTCTTTTCAACATTGGATAGAAGTCTGTTAGATAGATTTTTAATCAATTTTTCTTTCGTAGCTTTGATCAAAACCACCCTAAATACACTTTCTTATGACAATTATGTGAAATGTGAAGGATTGATATCCGTAGAAAAACAGTAACAAGTGAAATCTTTTATCTATTTCGGTACGTCCATTATATATCAGGTTAGATATTGCTAACGTTTTTATTACAATCATTTTTACAGCTCACTATGTCGATCGGTTGGTCGGTTGTAAACATTAACTTGAGCACGCGACTGCAGCCATATATATGAGGCCTAAAAAAAAAAATAGTTTGTTTGCTGTCAAGTTTTTTTTTTTTGGTAGGGGGGGGCGGGTGGAAAAAAGTTTTTTTTTTTTTTTTTTTTAATGTTAATTTCTCTGTTAATTGCTCGCGAATTTGAGAGTAACAAAACACACTGAATAACACAACGAGCTCAAACATCTATTCATAATTTGTTTCACACTTTAATTCTGTTTTGGGCGCGTTAGGCCCTGTGTCTAAACTAGCCTAGGCTATGCCTACTACTACACAGTAGGTCGTTGTTAGCAGGCCTAATTAAATATTTTAATTTTTAGAAGTTAGTGTACCGTATATTTCAGTGTATAAGTCGCACCTGTGTATAATAAGACGCACCCCACCCCTAACGTGAGAGTAAAATATCGGTATTTTGTATATCGTCGATGTATAAGACGGCCGCGCCCAGCCTCAACAAGAAGGGAAGTCCCCCATTCCGTCAGTTCTTTCTAACTTGTTATGAATGAGTTTCGCACCCGCAACATCGAGTGCATGACCGCACGTGTGTGTGGGCTAGCCTCGCTCGATCCTTTTATCGAGAGGCGCACGTTTTCACGGACAATCGTATTCGATTAGTATCTATGTATCCTAGAAGTGTGTACGCTAGGTCTATGCTATAATCAACTGGCGAATATAGTAGTCGAATACTGTGTACACAATGTGGTTGCCAAGATCGGGCTCGCTCGCGCTGGGGGTACGACGGTCGTGCGTATAACTATAATACTATTCCAATCGTAAACGTCGTTTTAAAATGAAATTTTATCGGAGCGCCTAAAACAGCTCCATAATGAACAAATCTTTTCATCATATTTAGTACAAAATCACGCTAAAATGCCTTGAAAACTAGCAGGTTGCTGTTACGCTAGTACACTGTAGCTAGGCTAGGCCTACTCTTTAGACTTTAGTAATACTAAAATAGGCCTAGCCTAGGCCTTACCTTAAAAAGCCCAGGCCTAGCCAACGAGGTGGCGATATCTGTGTGTTGAGGCATTTATGTTCGGTGTATAAGACGCACCCTTAATTTAGAGGTTAAATTTGCGTGTCAAAAGTGCGATTATACACCGAAATATACGCTACGTTATTATTTTTATTGTTTCATCCTCGCACACTCGATTTTTACACCTTTTCGGCCAAAAAAAACATTAAAAAAACTTTTTTTTTTAAAGCGCCCTCAACGTAAAAAAAAACTTTTTCTTATTTCCGCCCCAAATTTTTGGCGAAATTAGGGGCGGCGGATGACAGCAAACAAACTATTTTTTTTTTTTGGCCTGACCTTCTTCAAAAGAAAGATAAAAATCTTCTTTCACAGAGATGTAAAATGTTTTCTAAATGAGTCGTTTTAAGATAAATGTATAATACATATAGGCACGGTTATGTTTGTTTGCTCAAATTGATGTACCACGAACCTGATCGACGAAGGACTTTCCAACGCATCTGTAGGCCTATTGGAAAAGGGGATGCTACAACCACATGAGATTAATCTTTCATTCATTAAGCTACAGTTAACATGGCCTCCATATATGAAATATACAACTTTGTGAATCTGTCCATTCAGCTGCTTTATTACGAACATCGAATGCATATGGAAATTTAAATCGCTTGCTATATGAATGGTCGTGGATTGTCGGAGCCAAATTTGGCATTACCCGTTACCGTAAAGTTTAAACTTTGCTCGAAATTTTAATGTCAAAATTAGCGCGTGAATCGTCGTGAATCTAAACTATTTAATGGTTTTATTTTACCATTTTTTTGCCTGTATTTGGTAACTTTTAACCTCAAAATAAAGCAATAATTGAAATTGTTATTGCTTAATATGCTTAATAACTGATAAAAATGGCATGCATTATCAAATCCATTGCTTTTTTCTAGAAAAAATAACAGGGAATTTATCAAAACTGTTGTTTTTGCTCTTTTTAAGTGAAATGTCATGGTTTCTCCCAGTTTCCATTGGTTTCCAAGACACTATTAAAATTTACCAAATATAAAATGATTAGTGGATTTATATAATTTAAGATGTAATTACATATGGCTTAGGTAAAAAACATATCTCAGCAGGTTACAGTAATAGCAACACTAAATTACTTCAATCGATTAATGGTCACACGATATTGACAAATTACGATTCGTACGTCGATTGACAGATTTGTAATAACAAAAAGAGAGAAACTCAGGTATTTTATTAGTGAAGTTTTAATTCAAAATTGGATTGAAGAAGTAACCAGTAAGTCTTCACTTAACTTAGTGATTATATTACATTAAAAACAATTTTTAATCTTGAGAATTACTTGTTAGATAATACAGACTTTGAGGGGTTAAATCTTAAGTTTAAATTACGATCAAATACTCTCCACTTTGAAGGTAGAATATGTGACTGGGCACCAGAATGTAATGGTTTGTGTAAACTTTGTAGTGATAATTGTAAAGAAAATATCAGACACTTTTTATTTGAATGTCTTGTGTTCAATGAGATAAGGACCGATGAAAATACAAGGTTAAAGTTACAACTGAAATCATTTGGTTATAATAACATTTGGGAACACTGACGTTAAATTACATCTGTTACGGGCTCGCTCGTTAGGCTGAAACCAACAATAATAACATAACAAAACTCGTTGTAGTTGTCGTCCATCTTTATTCATCTCCCCTCTTTCTCTCTAGAGGGCTCACTTCTGTGTGACAAACCCATCACACACCCCCACTTAACAAAATTTTGATTTGATTAAACTTATAACTGTTTACTACAACATCTAAAATCTTTTCTTATAGTTACTTTAACAGGTCGTTGATATGATTTTACTGCAACTGCTTCTTTAACATTTTACAAGTTCTAATGACTTTAAATCCATGTATGCCATTAATGCATCACTCTATCACAACTAACAAATTATAATTAAATAAACACTTTTAAAATCAACAAACTTTTAAGAATCATTTCATGTTTTATCTAAATTAATTCTCTGCACATGGACATCCCATGTATCACTATAAACAACCAAATCGTCTACATAAGCTTCACAGACCTCCAACCCTCAAATTATACCATTAACCAATCTCTGGAACGTGGCTGGCGTGTTTTTTAAACTGAAAGGCATGACCTTATACTGATAAAGACCAATGGGAGTTACGAGCTGACACTTCTTTTGCACGCTCTGTTAGGAATTTGCCAGTAACCCTTTAGAAGATCAAATTTACTGACAAACTTAGCACTACCCACATGATCAATACAGTCGTCTATCCTCCGTATGGGATATGAATCTGTAGTAAATTTGGCAATAACCTTCCGATAATCAATACAAAAACGATACGATTTATCTGGCTTCGGAACTAATATACATGGAGAACTCCAAGCACTGCAACTAGCTAGGCTCGTCGATGATATCATTCTTAATCATGTAATCAATCTTATTTTGTAGTATCTTCATCTTGAACGGATTTGCTCTATTTGTATTTTTTTTTTGTTGAACAATCAGCTTTCTTAACGTCATGCTCCACTAAGTTCGTTTGACCTGGAACATCCGAAAACAACTGCAGATTTCCAAATATCAAACTAACAATTTCAACCTTACGATCACGAGATAAATGACCAACTTTTCCTTCAATGTTTGCAAGGAAATCTGAATTACTGAACTTAACAAATGTATCAGGATCCCCAAACTCTCTCTTCAACAACACACGTAACTGGTGTTGACGTACAACTATCACTATTTTTTTCTCGCCGTGTATGGTTTCAACATGTTTATATGACACAGTCGCTTCTTCTTACGTCTACCTGGAGTATCTAACACATAGTCAACTTCTCCTACTCTTTCTAATACTTTGTAAGGACCAGCAAATCTTGCAGATAATGGTTGACTGGGAAGAGGCAACATAACTAACACTTCATCACCTGAACTAAAGTTTCTCTTTTCTGATTTCCTATCAAACAATCTCTTTATTTTACCCTTTCACACGATTCTTTCTAGCCATCTCACGAGCACGATTTAAATGATCACGAAATTCAAACATATAATCTAGTATCGATACAGACTCTTCTGCATTCCCTAACAGCATTTCTTTGACTATTTTAAGAGTGCCTTGGACCGAATGACCATACACCAACTCAAATGGGCTAAACCCTAAGGACTGTTTCACGAACAGCGAATAGCAATAAGGGAATATCCCATTCCTTTTCACATTGAAAACAGTAGGTTTTAAGCATATTCTTAAGTGTTTGATGAAATCTTCCATGTGTCCCGTGAGACTTTGGATGGTGAGCACTTGAACTTATATGGGCAACACCTAACTGCTCTAAGACTTGTTTAAATAGCTTTGACATGAAGTTTGATCCTTGGTTGGACTGAACAGCTTTAGGCAATCCTGCCCATGTAAAGAACTTTACCAATGCTTTAACAACGTTCTTCGCCTAAGAGGAATCGCTTCTGGAAACCTACTTGATTCACACATTATAGTTAATAGATATTCATTTCCATTTTTAGTACGTGGTAATGGTCCCACACAAATCAACAATAACCCTTGAAAATGGTTCACCGAATGCAGGAATAGGCTTAAGTAGGGCTACTGGAACCTTTTGATTAGGCTTCCCCACTACCTGACACGCATGACAGGATTTACCAAATTTAGACACATCTTTTCTAAAACCTGGCCAAAAGAAATGCCTGAGAATTTTGTGTACCGTTTTATTGACACCTAAATGACCTGAAAGAGGATCATCATGCGCAATACCAATAATATCCTGACGGTATCCACTAGGAATAACTATCTGGTGAATCTCATTCCAAACATCCCTACTTGGAATATCTGGTGGCCTCCACTTACGCATAAGTATGCCATCCTTTATATAATAACAAACAGGAACAATAGACATTTCCTCTACAGAAAGAGCTTGCTGACCAAATGACAACAAATCAAGATCTTTACTCTGCTCTTCCACTAACCTAGACCGATTGAGAACTGTCGGACCGAAATCACACACTTTTGGGTGCTGTTGTTCAGCCTGGGCAGTGTGTGATCCGGGACCTAAGCAGACAGCCTCTTAGGAAACGCGATCTGTAATTTCTCCGTAAAAACTATCACATAAGTCAATACTCTCATCCTCATCTATGGTTTTATTTGCCATAGATCGCGTCACCGCACATGATAGAAACACATGTGATAATTTTTTCTCTAAACACACCGTGCTTTCGTCTTCAACAGGACTCCTGCACACAACCGGTTCTACTGTCACTCTGTCTCCGGCCAAATCATTCCTCAAAAGGAGTGTGACACCCCATACTGGAAGACTCGGAACGACACCGACAACAAAATCTCCACTAACAATATCTGTTTCAATTCGAATTACACGAAGTGGGACTTCCTTATAACCCCCATTAACACCTTGAATGAGCACAGTTGCTTCAGCAGAAGACTCGTTTGAAAATGACAATGCCGATTATATTATCAGGGATTGTGACGCCCCTGTGTCTCTTAAGACACGAACTTTACTCAGATTCACGTCGTTAATCAATGCTACAGAACCAGTGGAGAGGAAAGGCTTAAATAGCTTTCGCACTTTTTCCGGATCTGAAGATTGGATCAACTTATCACTTTCATCAACGTCATGACTATCTGTCACTTTTAACGGGACTGTATTAACCAACGTGTTTGGAAGTGATTGGGGTTTCTTATTATCCCCTTTTTAAACAGCCAGCAATCTGCCTTTATATGACACTTTTTCTTGCAATAAAAACAAGTTCTTACAAATTTACTATTACTATTAACTGTAGTTTTCTGACTTTGGACCTTAGAATCAACAACAGATTTTGAAACCAATTTAGTATCCACCACCTTGTGCGTGAGCACATAATTATCGGCAACAGAAGCCGCTTTCATTAAATTATCAACTTTCTGCTCTTCTAGATGTGTACAAACTTCAGTAGGGGAACAAGATTTAAACTCCTCAACTAACATAAGCTCGCGAAGCTTTCCAAATTCACCCTTTACTCCTTCCGAACTACACCATCTATCAAAAAGAATCTGCTTCTTACGTGCAAATTCCGTAAAAGTTTTATCATAATGTTTACCTAAGTTCCTCAATTTCTGACGATACGCCTCTGGAACTAACTCATAAGCTGACAAAACAGCAGTTTTAACCGCATCATAGCTTTCTCTTGGGCTTTACCCACATAAGCAGTTTGTAACAACACAGTCCAGTGTCTAGCAGGCCACTTTAATCTATTAGCAATTTTCTCAAAAGCTAAAAAATATGTCTCTACTTTATCCTCATTAAACTTGGGAACCCATTTAATATTCTGAGTAATCTCTGAATCATTAGGTGTAGAAACCCGTGTGATGTGACCCATGTGGTTAGCTAATTTTAATTTTCTTAATTCAAATTCATGTTTTCCTTTTTCCATTTCTATTTTTCTTCCTTCAAATATAAATTAAACACCTACACAAGCCTAAAACCACTACACAATGTACGGGTCCAGGACGATTCGGCCCTGAGACTATTCGGCCCAGTTTTGGTGGAACGATTCGGCCTACCTTTGGGCCGGAACATCCCACTTTGTGGGCCGAAACGTCTCATTTTTGACCAAATTCATATTCATTTTTTTAGTATTTATCAAGTTTTTAAAGGTATTTAACAATCCGTATTTTATTGATATTGACAATGTTGATATAATATATATAATAAATTACTTTAAAAACGTAATTTTATATTCAATTTATTACTTCGAAAACCTTGTTTATTTCGTGCATTTTTCAAGCGGTCAACAGAGGGCGTAACTTGTTTACATCGTTCGCTTGACTAAAAAATGATTATTTTCGACAATGTTTTCAAAATGTTTCTTTATTGCATCTTTATCCCTAGTAGTACTACCCCATAGTTTCTCTGAAAATAAAGTTTGGGGAAAAAAGCAATATTTTATGCTTATAAAATGCATATCAAAGCCGATAAATTTAAGTGTGCCGAATTTCAGGGCCGAATCGTCCTGGGCCGAATAGTCCCGGGCCGAATCGTCTCAGGGCCAAATCGTCCCGGGCCGAATCGTCTCAGGGCCGAATCGTCCCGTTACCCAATATACTGGCTCGACGACCGCCAAACCTCGTTCGCTATAAAACGCCTCTAAACCTAAAACCAGCTTAGAATAAAATTACCATCAGTTCGATCTATAAGTCTACAACTACAATTCCGCCCAATTCCGTACTTTGTTCACGGATGACCCCCCAATTTGTTACGGGCTTGCTCGTTAGGCTGAAACCAACAATAATAACATAACAAACCACGTTGTAGTTGTCGTCCATCTTTATCCATCTCCCCTCTTTCTCTCTAGAGGGGTTAGTTACGTGTGACAAACCCATCACACATCTTCTGGGAAGTGATAATTATCTCTTCAGCAAGAAAGTTATGAATATTCTTGATAGGTTTTGTAAAGCATATGTTAAAATATTATAGAAAAAGCGCTCTCAATTAATTAATTAAAAATAGATAAATGCCTTCTCAACATTTTGAGACTAAAATTGTTGACCAGTGGTTGCCGAGATACAAGAACCTATTTATATTTGTTCATATAACCCTTGACCCTGTCTCTTTGACCTTTTTCAAAATGTGTAACAAATAACAAAATGTAAGACCTAATTTAAGTGTCTACGACCAATAGTTATGGAGATACATACATGCCATGGGTTGTGGGTCAAAGGTCAGAAATGGCATTTTCGGTCATTTTCATTAGGGTTGGTGAGAACCTTGCCAAAATACGCAAGAATTTTGTCAAAATACGCAAATTGAGGGCGCTATGTTTTGCCAAAATACGCAAATCATACCAAAATACGCAAATTGAGGGCGCTATGCTTTGCCCAAATACGCAAATTATGCCAAAATACGCAAATCCGCCACATTTTCAAAATGTGTAGCCAAGCCAAAATTGATTGTTTGACCACCCTAAAACCAATTTCTGAATTATCTGGACCTCAATGTGCATACGAAAGTTGACTAGAGTAATAACAATTACGCTACCAAATATTCATTTTTTGTATAAAAGTAATCAAAATATGCACATTTTCCATACAATTAGCTTAATAATTAAAAATGTTCAATATAAGTTGGGTAGAAATGGGTAGCATATTGTGTATGCTTTCATTTGATATCGTACAGTTTGTCCATTGGCATTTTAAAAAATGATTTAACCCGAAAATGTGTCAGTAAAAGCATTTACCGTCATTTTTTTGCTAAAAGTTGTGTTATACCGAATATAAATATGTATATTCTGACCAATTTGAGACCAAAAGCAAATCTGTACGACAAGTGGTTGTCAAGATATAAGAACCTCAAATTTTTAACCATTTACCCCGATTTTGGACATGTTCGCCCCGGATAGCGAATTTGGCACACATTCCATGTTGTTTGTTGGGGTCAAATTATCGTATAACAGTTGAGATATTCTCTCCTAAATTAAATGCATACAAATCTGACCCAGGTCCTATAGACTATTGGGGGATTTCCGCCGTACCACGCCGAGAGTGTTGAACAGTCGGTATCCAATCGAGTTTGAACAACACCATGAGTGGTCTAATGGTTAGGACATTTCCATATTAAGCAGAAAGTTCCAGTTTCTAATCTCGGTTGCGAAGACTTTTCTTCATCATCCTTATCGTTTTAAATGAATTAATGACATTTCAGAATATCACTAGGCGGTTTAGAATGAATGTTCTGTGTCTGTTGTGTTGAAGAACGAACATCTATTAATATGTATCTTTGATATGACGGATGAATAAAAATGGTAGATGGCCGAGCGGTTTAGACAGTGGGCCCGTAATTACGTAGCTATAACATCGGCAAGGGTTCGAGTCATGATTCTGGTGGTACAACGTGTCTTCTTGGATTCTTGGATAAGGACTATAAACCGTAGGTCCAGTGTACACATCTAGCTCACTTTAATAACCTCGTACATCTTTCGAGACGAGTATGGGGTTACCCCGGTTTTCATTAAAGCAGTTGAACCGGACGGCATCTCAGGAAGAATCATTAAATCTTGTTATCTGGAGTTAAGTGGTATTTTCAAATATATATACTAATGGTGTATTGACAGTCACAACGTACCTAAATTATGGAAGCTTTCGAACATTATTCCAATTCCAAAGATTAAAAAACTGCTGGTGTTGAATGACTACAGACTTGTTGCTCTGACTGCAGTACCCATTAAATGTTTGGAAAACTGATTAAGTTTAAATTGACGGACTCAACTTCAGAATTGCTAGATACTTTTCAATTCGCTTACAGGAAGGATCGATGCGTTGATGATGCTATTGGTACTCTTACTCATAAAGTTCATGAACATTTGGACAAATCTGGTTGCTAGGCTAGGATTCTTTTTTTAGATTTTAAGTCTGCATTTAAAGCTATGTGCTATGGATATTAACCCTATTTTAAGTTTATGGGTTGCAGATTTTTTTAAAGGATAGAGTTCAAGTTGTTAAATTTATAGGTGAAGTATCGTCCCCCCTTCTATGTAATACTGGTGCACCTCAAGGTTGTTCACTCTCACCGCTGCTATATTCTTTGTATGCTAACGATTTAGTACCTTGTACAGCCCATAGAGAATATGAAATGTTTTCACGTTAAATTTGCTGATGATACATGTCTTGTGGGCCTTATCCGAAATAATGATACTTCAGCTTATCTGGCTTATGTGGATGCTTTTAGTAAGTGGTGCTCAGATAATTTCCTTCAGTTAAATACATCAAAAACAAAGGAAATTATTGTAGATTTCAGAAAGATTCAGAATCATGAGCAGTTATTGTTAAATGGGGCTATGTCAAAACGGTTAAAGAACATAAATATCTAGGTAACTTAGTGGATGATAAATTAAATTGGAGTAGCAATAGCGCCGCTGTGACGCTGAAATGTAACAAGAGGATCTACTTTCTAAGGAAGTTGAAAAGTTTTAAGGTGAATACCGTTATAATGAAATTATTTTATGATTCTGTTATTAAATCAGTTATGAGTTTCTGTTGTAGTATCTGGTATAACGGAATAACCAAAGAGAACAAATACAAACTTTATCGAGTTGACATAGAGGTTTAAAAAATAACGACGATATATTAAAAAATGTCAATATAAATCGAGGAAACTAAACAAATTAAAACTAAAAATAGTACATATTTTTATAATTACAAAATCAATCAAAAGACTAATCAGGTTTTATTTTATCTAAAAGAAATCCCACCAAAGAAAATATTATATATTTTTTATAACGAAGACCATTTTATTTTACATACAATGTATTCATTCAGAAATTATCTTATTTATCAAGATAAATTATAATTTTACATATTATTACATATAATTCAATGTAATAATTTGATATTAAAAATTTCCATCGTGAAAACAAATAAATGATGTATCTTTTAATTTTGTTTACGCCTTTTCTTCTGTTTTATATGCCTCGTTCTCTTCTCCAGATTTGATTTCCAGTTGTACATCTGACGGCATAGTCATGTTACTCAACATTCCATTGTTTGTTCTTTAAAAATTAGAACATTATGAAGACAGTTAAGGATAAATTCAACTTCAAACTTCAGAACATAAGTTGTTTTTGTTTACTTACTTAGTATTCCACAAAACATAAAATCTATAGATTATAACCATAATAAACTTTCTAATTGTTAAAGATGTATTGTCTCCCTGAAAAAGATATTTTTTGTAATTTTTTTAGTCAAATATGCCATTTTAATGTCAAATAATAATTATCCACTTTGACCAAAAATTGGATTGAAAAAAATATAATTACCTGAAAAAATGTAATTTGATGCAAAAAATTGTCAAATTGGCTGCCAGCCAATGGTTTTTGGTGAAATTTAACATTTTTTTTGTCATTTCATACCGTGAAAACATTACATTTTTTTTCACCGTAAGTGATTAACTTTATTAAAACTACAAAATAACATATTCATGTTTTTGGGGGACAATACATCTTTAATACTCTCCCCGCATTACCAAAAATCCTCATCCTCTATATTCTCACTATTGTAATCAACATCATTAATATTGACACTGCGTTTTCCTATATTGTCATCGTCAAACATTAATTTATGTTATTGTAATAAAACAAAAATCTAATCTGGTTTAGTCCATTTTGCATTTGTCTATCATAACAATCGTCAGTATAGTTACATTATATTCATATTCATTCACATGTATTAATTTACAGCTGAATAAATAATACAATAATAAGAACTGTTAAGGGATCGAAATCTTATACTAACCCCCAAACAGAAAAAAACGAATATTAACACTTGCAGCTACATTATCATTAAAATGTTAAATCATCATTTTTTCAAATGTCTGGGTTTTCAAAATAATCAATTGTGGAATATCATGATTGTATTTGGAAATACATATTAGTAATTTGATTCATCACAATCATCAGCAACAATAATATACGTACCTTCGTAATAATAAATTACCTTGTAAATTGTTCACCGTCTGCCATCGTTTCAGGAAGCTGTCTGCCATTGGTTTCAGGAAGAAACAGCACCAGCAAACCAGCAGCAATAGATAGGCTACCAAATATAATCAAAGGAAGATGCTCATACAGGCTTTCAAATTCTAAGACAAACGGCGAAAGAATACCACCGATTCTCGCTGCGACTGACGAAATACCTATACCTGCACTCCTGTAATCGGAATCATAAATAAAAGATTGGCATTTTTAATCTTAATTATTTTTTTAATTTTATTTTATTCAATCGAAACCAACAGCGATAATTACCACCGCTAACATGTTTGATACAAACAAAGCCAGGACTGTTTAAAGCACCTTGATCGGTCCTAACATTGATCAAGGGCTTCTCTCGTCCAGTGCCCACCTTGACCAGAGGAAAAACATGGGCCAATACGTCTGAGGCAGATACTAGATGCAGGGCTGCCATAAGAGTCAGCAGTGCTGATTTAAAATGCCTAATAGTCCAAGAGCATTAGTTCATAAATATGGGCAGACTCGGACATTTCTGGTAACAAGCTATTTTTTTTCAGGAAAGGTCCAGAACTATGATTGGAACATCATACTAAAAGTCCTGAAAAATCCTCCTTGTGCTCTCTGAGAAATCCAAGATGGCGTCCAAAATGGTTGCCATTTTAATTAGTCTATAACTTTGTAACCGCTTGTCGTAGGGTATTGATTTTGGTGTCAAATAGTTCACGATATATACATTCCTATTTGCTCTATAAGAAAATTTGTAAAAAAAATGGTCGCTACTGCAGTTTCTGGCAGTTTGACCTTTGATCTGGTCTTATCATATCGGTAATGGCTTATCATAAAGAAACAACTATTCTAACGATTAGGCACAGCTCCAAATACATATTCCCAGATGGTCTCCCATCCAAGCTCTAACCAGGCCGAACGTTGCTTAACTTCGGTGAAATGACGAGAACCGGTGTTTCAACGTGGTGAAGCCGTATTACTATTATTGCTATTTCATAGTCTTTGTATATTCTAGAGTAACAACTATTTTAACGATAGTACTGCGAGATTTTATTTCTAGAGGCCTATATTACTGTACGTTATGGAATTATGAACGGGGATGTTTTGTTATATCTTTAAAATGCCAGTTAAATATTGTTTACATTACTCACAATGTTCTTTAAACCACGCATACCAACTATATCATATCATGTTAACACATTGGTATCAGTACCAGTCATTGGTCAGAAAATGTAGCGTGTGTTTTGCTGATGTGATATGTGTTTTATTTAGAAAATACTGTGTAAATATATATTGTGGTACAATCATATAAGATGCAACTATAATCGGAAATGATTTGAAAATACTCAAGGTGCCTTGAGATCTATCGTATGCCACAAGAATGTTGTTGCGAAGGCCTTGATATTGTAGTGCCAGCGTCTTTTCATGTGGCCTGATGTGTAGAATTAATTCAACGATAGTAGATATAGTGTCTTATAAGTCAAAGTTGGAAATGCAGCCTCTCTTATTTTCATTCGTCAGTACAGTTTATTTCTGTATACATAATTATGTAATGTAAGTCATGAGCTGAGGTAAAGTTATATCTACCATTTTCAGATTATTCATTTTAATTAGTTTCTGTTGTGTTCATATATATCACATTCTATGGAAAATGTTGTTTGTAATTAAGTAAAGTATCACCTAACAGGAGTTGGGTATATTTCTGCTGAGTAGATGTATACAATTCCAAAAGATGCGGTGATACCGAATTTGCCAATCATAGCCACCGTGATGCGCCATGCACCTAATGCTGAAAAAAAACATACATTGTGTATTAATGCAATTGATTAGATTTCTATAGGCATAACATACTATCATTAGCAGCACTACTATTGCAATCATATCGACGACCAACCTAGGTCAGATCAATCGATGAGGTCGTCGCCTGGACCTAGAGACCATCAAACCTGTGCCGAGGACACATGTCCCAATATTGGCACATGTGCAAAATGAACTAAAATGATGTTTGGCCGTCGGACGTCTGCTTAAATCATAGTCATAATAATATTAATGTAACACACACTAAATATCCTCACTCTCTGATAACTTTTCGTTCAATATATACGGTAGTTCTATTTATAATTATATTTTATGTATTTTGTATTGAGTGTTGTGTAATGTAATGAGGTGTGTGTTTAAATTGAAAGTGTTTTTTTAACCTATTGTTAAAAACAGAACCATGTGTAAAACAGGTGCTTCATCTTTACCTGATATGTTATCGTGAATAAATAATTTATTAAATAAATAAAAATAAATATAATCTTTTATCCTCTATTTACCACACCTGCTTGTATTTTTACAATTTTATTGTTTAATTACGCATCACGTGTTGACATAATGCCTTTTTGAATGGCCTAGCTTCCTGACATAGCCTTGGGCGATTATTATGGATTAATTGAATAAAAGTTTAGGAACAGTAGGTGTGTTATAAAACAAATGAATAATAATGAATCCACTTCGTTAAATAGAGCAGTCAATCTTTCAATCTTTAAATACGCGTCTTTAAAATATATCCAGGTACGCTATGCATTAACTACATCATAAATTCATCCTTTTCACGTGCCTAATAATAGATTAGATGTTCTTTAATTAATTTATTTATAGGCTAGTGTGTCATGTAATTATCTCTATTTTTCTCTAATTTATCTGCCTATATTAAACTTACGCATTAGAATAGTAAGGAGGCAAGCTACTCCACCGAGTACCAAAGTACCGCATAAGTTCCATCTTCGACCCCAGTAGTCAATAGTAAATATGCTGAGAGCATATGCTGGGATTTCAATAGCACCAGACAAAAGAAAAGCAATGTAATCATCAACACCGAGGTTAGAGGTACTCAGAGACAGTCCATAGTATACCATGCTGTTGACGAACCTTTTAAAAAGAACAAAATAAGTAAATGAGTTAATTTTTAGACACAAATCAACATATCGACTAGTTGACTAATATATAATATAAAACAGATACTACAGACTTGGGGCAAGTATAAACTGTAAATTACTATTCTTAAACAGCTGAATCATATATATTTTTATTTATTTCTGTTCGTTTTTCACAAATAACAAGTGATAAAACACTTACCAGTTAAATAAGAGATTAATCGTTTTTAATCGCATTTTTGGGGTTCTAAACAGATCAATTGCAGTCGCTCGCTTTGGAGATTCGCTAGTTGGCTCCTGTAATTAGTAACAATAAAAATTATTAGATAATTTGCTTTTCCAGATCGAGAACAACAATACACTGGATTTACGGAGGTTGATGTCAAGAGGCTTACACACAGTTCACACTTAATACTACAAACCGACAAGATAAATTGAGAAATACATACAAAGAAGTTTAGAAAAGAAAAGATATTGTATAATTTACGAGGTATTTTCAAATTCAATTGTTGTTAGATATGCCACAGACATGTTTCGTCCTCGTCATTTCCCGTAACTGTAAGTCACCCTTACTTACACAGTCTTAAAAGTCAACTTAAGATCTGTCTACAAACAATGAAAGATGACCAACGATAATTGCAGGCCTGATTGCTTTTTTTTGCCATAAAAATTAAATATAAAGAACAAGAAAATGTTAATTGACCTTTCCAAAATTCTTTTCATCAAATATCCCATCTGGAAGTTTAACTTTATTAACTTTTGCAGCTTTATTGATAATTTCTGCTGCCTCTTCAACCTTCTTTTGACTTAGAAGCCATCTAACAGACTCAGGAATAACACTGTAAAAATATTAGCAATAATACAAGTATTATCATTAACAGAGCAATTAATTAACTCTGTTGTTATTGTTATTTTTATTATGTTTGTCTTTTATGAGCCTGTTTCACTCATTGTAATACGTCGCCGTTTAAAATAGTATATAGTTACGCGATTTATTTTTAAATTGTCTCCTTTTGCCGCCTATCTCTATCTCTCGCTCTTTCGTGGTAAAACATATATTTTTTATGATAATATGCAAAATGTAAAAGTTTCCCAATTTATTTTAAATTTTTGTTTTAAACATGCTGAAAAGATTATAACATGTAATATAGATAAAATATTATAAAAATATAAGATCGTTGCTATGGATAGCACAGATCTTTTAAAACAATATTCTCCTTTTGCATGTATATAGGTCTACGTGGAAATAAAAGACAATTGAATATGAAATCACATTTTTGTTTACATTAATACACTGTCCGGTCGTCAGTCTTAGATACATTTATTACCATAAAGCTGGAGAAGAGACAAACAAAATCATGCGCATATTATGTTTTAAATTTGTCAAATGGATGTTTAATTAGAGAACATCCTGTATTCAATTTAAAACACTTACGGATAAAGTGCAATGGATAAGAAGCCTGGCAGTGATATAACGAGAGCCAACGTTTTCCATTTTCGTATAAAATAGGCAATCGCAGCTAGAAACATGTATCCAAAAGCCCAGAAAAACTCTATCGCAATTCCAGCAAACGTCCTCCTCGAAGGACCTACCAATTCCGTCCCTTCAGAAAAACCGAAAAATCGTAATTTAGTATACATTGTACAAACAGTTAAAATAAGCCATAATTTAAATATAACAGTTAATACGTTGGCAACGTGTTCCTCGATGGCTATATTTGATTGACAGTATTATTTTAACATTTTTTTGTTTCGAAACATTCTTAGGTTAACAGTCTTTCCTCGTGTTCCGATTATCAAAATGTATGAATTCAAGCGTTGCAATAGAGAAATTTAGTTAGGCCTATACTGCCAAAATAATAGAATGATAGGCCAAATTACAATATTAAAAACACATGGCTGTATGTTTGTAATACCATGAAAGTAATATCAACACTCGAACTAGTGCATTATTAAGTAAGTATAGTATTCCTAACCATTAATAATGACTTGACCAAATATAGGCCTACTCCTAAACCGCCAGGTCAAGACTTACCTATTATAAATGCTATCAAGAAGACTCCATAGTTGGCAGCAGCTACTACGAAACGGAGGCAGATAAAAACAGTCAAAGAAGGGGAAAATGCTGCTGCGAGTCCAAAGGTACATTGAATTACTATTGATATGATTAACGTCGGCTTTCGACCAATCCTAGAATAATAAACACTTGTGAGTGAATATCTCTTTTTTTATATTTAAGTTTATCAACAAGAGCATATTTATATTGTTTTATTTGGCATTTAGTATACTCACATTCGGATAGCATATTCATTTTTGTTAACTTTCAGCATTCTAAAAACGAAAATGTCATTGACGTCGTAGTAGAAATCCAAAAGTGCTTTTTGGCCAAAATCCAAATTCTAACCATTTGAACCGGTCATCACATTACAATCAAATAAAGTACAGTATATTTGATATTCTCTCTTAATTATTAAAGTCTGTTTGTAATGTTCCTGAAAAGGATGTATTTGTGTAAGCATTTCACTGGTAAAATCATAAAAATTTTTTTAATCAATTAAACTACTATGTATGTGTGTGTGTATACCGTTTCTTGCAGTACTCCTGATTTTCAAGATTCTTAACCACTTAAATGGAAGTTCATTTTCTAGTAGTATTGCATCTACCAATCGATTTGAATATTATAATTATAATTTGTATTATATGAGTGACATTGTATTTTAATATTAAATAATTTTAAATTAACATGTGAGATTCACTCACCTTTATTTCCATTTTAGTTTAATTTATTGTACTGACATATCATTTTTCTTTGCGACCGAAATTGCCGTGTTTTTTCCTTAAAGGCCTGGTGGCAAAAGGCCATGTGACAACGGGCAGGAACCCGTGACGTACAATCCACTATAGAAACATTAAACAAGAAAAGGGAAACAAAACAACTCAATATCTTTTCGCTTCTATTCGCTTCATTTGTGACACAATCAATTGTCTAATTTCTATAACTCTCTCCAAACACTATTTTTAGATGTGTGAGTAGGCCTATACAAAATGTACTGATAGTTTATATAGGCCTAACTTCCTAATTTCATCCGCACTGTAAATTCTTGGAAGATGGTTAAGCCATTTTGTGTTTTTTTGTAAAAACGTGCCAAATTTGAAGCAAAGTATAACATTTAATTACGGTACTATAAATTATTTGATGACATTCAATTAAAACGGAAACAAGCAATTTCCCGATATTCAAGTGCTTTTGATCGTGATTCCTTCAATTGGTTCAAACGTAACTAATAAGCCTACATAACATTTGTTAATTTAATAGTATTTTGCATTTTGTATGATATTTACCATCACATTGCCTTAATATTTATACGTAACTACTTTTAACATTTTTTGTCAGAATCTTTATCTCGAAAACGTCATCATCATAAAGCTTAACATTTCCATGGGGACGCGTGATACGTGTACCAGTTTGTATAATCTGGTTTTTAGTCGCGTGCAACGCGACTCTACAGCTCACTATGTCGGTCGGTCGGTCGGTCGGTATACACTAACTTGAGCACGCGACTACAGCCATGTATATGGCCTTGTTAATCATATCTTAAAAACGGAAATCCTGAATACACTTAATTTAATACACATACTGTTATGAGGTCATGTTACATGAGTTACTAACATTCGATAATTTGTTGTTGTTTTGTTACTTTTTAAAATATATTTATAGGCAAATTTCTAGAGGATAACCATTATAAGTGACTTAATTCATTATCCTTCACAATAAAAATCATAATACGTAGGCCTATATGTATGCCTAATGGATGAAAATAAATACTTTATATTACGGTTTTATCATTATTTTTTCGATCCAATTATTTTTCAAAGTAAGTGTGTGACATTAAAATGACCCTATTCAATAACAACAAAATATCGATGCCACAACCTACACATAGCCAACCGTAGTGATGAGGCAGACGGAATATGTCATTTTTGCCGGTGGCCGGATAAGTACTTTAAAATAGCAACGCTTTGCATGATTATAAAGTTATTACATTTAAGAAGGCATATACATTAGGATCCCTTGCAATACCAGCTACCGAGAGGGTAGGCCTTGATAATGCCACGTTTTTTATAAAACATATGTTGATGTTATCAAGTGTGTTTAGCGCCGGCGACACTTATATGTATGGTAAAAAAAATATCAATGTTATCATTATCGTTATATACTTTCCGATTCACATTAGAGTCCGAGTTTTACATCGTTTGCTTAAGAGGTAACAAAAGGGTCAATCCAGTGTGTGTGTGTGTGCTATAAAACGGTATAGTTACTATATAATCAGAATTTATTTCGCATTATTATTGTTAAACATATTTACATGAAGCCGTTCAATAGGCCTACGTGTGACGTGTGTTTATCCAGGCTCGTTTATTGTGTAGGTTTAAAAAGAAAAATATTGTGTTGAATATATTTAAAAGAGTTGAGCCATAATTCACATATATAATTGTTATAGGCCTATAATGACATCTTCTTTTCACCTAGGAATAGGCCTACTTTTATGTCGATCTCACGTAAGGCACTCATCCTACACAACCACAAACAACTAGAAGAAAGAAGGTGCATAACTTGTTTACAGTGTACATGACCTAGTTTAGTAAACTTGGTGTCGAGAAGATCCTTGGACCTTCGATTTATGGATATGGTTTGCTGTGCTCCTTAAACAGTTCGGCCACTCGACTCTAATTCTATATACTTTGTAAATAATAGAATCAAATGAAAGTAAATTTGCAAACAACAACCCTGGTTGACCAAAGAGAGTACTCGCAGAAATGATATTGTGCGTAGTGAGTGATGATTGTTATTGATGTAGATGTTGATGGTGGTGACGATGATGATGATGGTGATAACGGAGGTGGTACTTACCAATCAGCCAATACACCAAAGAAAAATGACCCAAATAGAACACCGCCAAAGTAGACCGACTGTGAAACGGCTGGTTTTGTTTTGTCATTGCAAACCAAGTCCCACTACACAAAATAATAGACATGTAGTTAGTATACGGTAAATGAAGTAGGTATAGACCTTTATACCAAACACGTAAATAGGTTTGTTTTCTTTGTACGTACCTAGTGAGGATAATTGAGATATATAAGTCTACTTATATAGCACTAAATAGTATGCTTAATAAGAATTTAGGATGATGATTTTCAAAAAATTCATCTTCATAGCCAGTTTTTCAAAACTTTAATCTACAATCTTCCTTCACAATTAGTAAAATAATAATTATTATGCAATACATTCAAAACTAGTCTCTTGTCAATTTACAACTACAACTAGTCTCATAAATTTACAAATACAATAATTATGAAAAAATGAAAAGATTTAACTAGTAGCCATTGTAAATTGATTAATATCGATCAGGACCAATTTCATATGAATTCTCATGTATTCATGTTCGTGAGGTGTAAACTTAGTTACACATAAAAGTTTTATAAGTAAAGTTTACTTTATTACTTCCTCCATGATAATTCTAATAGGCTTTTCCCCATTCATTTAAAGATTATATTGTCCCCTGAAAAAATACTTTTTTTTAAATTGTTGTTGTTGAATATGCCATTTTAATTTGACATAATAGTTACCAACTTTTAAAAAAATTGAATCGAAAAAAAAAATGTACTTACCTGAAAAACTGTAATTTTAAGCAAAAAAAAAAGTCAATTTGCCAGCCAATGGGTTTTTGGTTGAATTTGACCATTTATTTTGTCATTTTATATGAGAAAACATGATTTTTTCCCGTTTTTTATGGAAAGGATTAACTTTGTTAAAACTAAAAAATAACCTATTCAAATTCTGATTTAATTAATCTTCATTTTTCATGTTTTTGGGAGACAATACATCTTTAATTCTACCAGGTGGCATATAGCAATATTATTGTTAATATTTTTTAAAGATTATGATAGCTATGTAATGTTCTTATTGTTCATTCAATTACACTTATATTCAATCAAATAAGCCTAAAATAAAACTTACTTCATGGATAATGGTGGTCTTGTATTGCGAAGTGTCATAATCCCAACTTTCACAAGCTTCAAGTGGCCAATCGGAGGTCGAGACGTCTCCAGACAAGAAAGACTCAACGGTAGCATTGGAATAACGGTAGCAGTTATGTGTATAATCGGTATCATCATCATCAGCTGCAGGTGGTATCGTAAATTTCTTCTTTCTTTCATCACACTCTGCACTGGTGAGGTCCCAAGATAAAGTCGAGCAGTTAATACCCTTAAAATCGCTTACAGAACACCAGTGGTCCGTTTCTGCTGCCAGAAAAACCTGTAGAAGTTGATGCCAGGCACATGGTATTGTTATCAAACAAACTAATAAATATGTACGCTTTTGATAGAGCCCAAAATCTCCTAGATAGGTTAGTACATCATCAAACTTCATGGCTGGCGATTATGTTCAGTTTTTTTGCCTGCTGGCCAACAAATTTCTAAACTTTGTTGAGTAAATGGACTATTCCACTTTCGATCGCCACAGGGTATAGATTATGTTCGTCGTCTGATAAACTTACCATCATCACTGTTTATACTAATATCGGTTACCGAATAACAGTATTGTTATAAAGTGCCATGCCTAGTATGTGTAGGCCTATACGAATTTATGCTTATTCGTGTGTCACATACCAGCAATAGTAAACGATGTGTCAGCTGAGTACATTCATGCGTGTCCTATCCTATCCTATAAGCCATTATGATAATGTAGGCCTACATATAATATCATATTTTCATAATGTACATTTAAATGCTGCAACAGGCCTACCTTTATAAGTAATCATGCTAGGTAGACCTAGTAAATTGATCTTATTATTACTGGTAGACCTTTATCTTATTCAATAAGACATGCATATGTTATGCGCGATTTGAACGATTTCAATTTGCGCAAAAAATTCCTTGCGCAATTTGAAATTGCGCAAAGAATTCTTGCGCAATTTGAAATTGCGCAATTTCAAATTGCGCAATCAACTTGCGCAATATCAAATTGCGCAAGAAAATCCTTGCGCAATTTCAAATTGCGCTGCACAATTTGTAAAATTGTCAAATTGCGCAGCAGAATTCTACCAGAATGCGTGCTAACGTAGTCGACGATCGGTTAACAATGATAATTTATTAGAAACTAATAACTCAAAATGAAACATAATAAATGCGAAGATATTACATGTGTATAATACACAACATCAATGGCATACACAATTAAATAATATTATCACTAGTGTAGTATATGCACGCGCACATATAATATATGCGTACTGCGCATATGGTCGGACGAGATTAGCCTACAAAACGTTCTATACTATTGTTCATAACTACTAGTTGGTTTCATTAAATACGTTCATTATTATACTCATCTCAACGTACTTATTAATTTGTCTACGACGATACACGACACTGGCGACGAGGATACAGGCACATTTACATAGAGAGAAACGGAAGTATAATAATATTATAAAACTAGGCCTAGGCTAGCAGTTTTTGATTTTCAAACAACGGCAACCGTAACCAAGGAACCGCACAGGCTAATAACGATTCTGAGCGCCCTGAACGTACAGAGCGAAGCGCGGTAATGGCAGCGGCTAATACCAGAATTCTATTCGAGGAATTCAACGTCCAGGATGGAGACATAGATACGTATGTGGACAGGCTGGAACAATATTTTGTGGCATTAGATATCAATGACGGAGGTAAGAAAAGAGCGATATTATTGAGTAGTTTAGGAGAGACTGGATACACAACGATACGAGATTTGTGTTTTCCTGATAAACCAAGTACAAAATCGTACGATACGCCCACAACCAAGCTCAAAGAGCATTACAAACCTACTCGAATAACGATTTCTGAACGATTTATATTCAGAAATGTAAAACAGACACCGGGACAGACTATTTCTCAATTTGTATCCCATCTAAAGAAAAAGGCGATACATTGTGGTTTTGAAGGAGAGGCATTGGAAAACGCACTGCGTGATCAGTTCGTATGTGGACTAATAAGTCAGAGCATCCAAAAGAAATTATTGACAAAGAACCATACGTTCAAGGAAGCAACAGACATAGCCATAGCCTCGGAGGCAGCAACAGCGAATATGAAAAGTATGTCGCACGATGTGGACAAGCCAATCAACCACGTTACGTCTAACAGCAGGAAGTCTACGAAAACTTATCAAGCGTCGAAACTAACACGAACGCAGAAATGTGACCGCTGTGGTATGAACAATCATACAAGAGATACGTGTAAATACAAAAACGCTACATGTTTTAAATGCAACAAACAAGGACACCTAAAATCAGAATGCAGGCGCGCAGTCGAGTAAATCAACAAAACAATATAAACCTAAATCCATCAAGCAAGTAGAAGCGCCGGATTACGACAAAGGTAATGACGATTTTGTAGATACAATGTTTTGCGTAGGCATTAAGCAGGACAATTCGGTACCACCAATAACGGTACAGATGCGAGTTGATGATATAGATATTGATTTTGAAGTAGATACGGGCGCAGCAGTATCGATAATTAGCTTTGACGATTACGAAAGCAAGCTTAGCCATCTACCATTAAAGTCAGTAAAACGTACACTTCACGCATACACAGGTACTAAGCTCGATATAGCAGGAGAAATTAAAGTCACCGTGAACTATAGGGGCCAGAGTAACGTTCTCCCACTGATAGTAGTGAGAACACAGCGACGAAACTCACCACCCTTGCTTGGAAGAACCTGGTTAGAAGTGATTAAGTTGGACTGGAAGTCATTATTTCCACCATCGCTTGCTCAGAATTCGGTAGAAATAGATAACGATGTCGGTCAGTCATTCAAACGGAAGTTCCCAGAAGTTTTCCGAACGGAATTAGGTACGGTTCAGGGACACAAAGCGACATTACATCTAAAAGTGAACGCAATCCCAAAATTCTGCAAAGCTCGAAATGTTCCATTTGCGCTACGCTCCGCAGTTGAGGTAGAGTTAGACAGAATGCAAAACGAAGGAGTTATTTATCCGGTAGACTTTAGTCAGTGGGCAACCCCATTGGTATGTATTCCAAAGGCCGATGGCAGGGTACGTGTCTGCGGAGATTATAAAGTAACAGTCAACCCGAGTTTAAATTGCGACCAATATCCAATTCCGACCCCAGAGGAAGTTTTCACCAAGTTGGGAGGTGGAAAGCGATTTTCTAAGATTGATTTGAAATGTGCGTACCAGCAGTTAGTACTGGAAGACGAGGCGCAAGAGTTGGTAACGATCAACACGCACCGCGGATTATATCGATACACGAGGTTACCGTTTGGTATTTCGTCCAGTCCAGCCATATGGCAGCGATTCATAGAACAGGTGATAGCAGGACTTAAAGGAACATGTGCGATCATGGACGATGTTCTTGTTACAGGTGCGTCTGATAAAGAGCATATTAGTAATCTTGAGAAACTATTTGAGAGATTTAACAAGTATGGTCTCAGAGTGAAAGCTGAGAAATGCGCGTTTGTACAAAAGGAAGTAGTCTACATGGGACGTAAGCTATCAGCAGCAGGAATTCAACCGACAAACGATAAAGTGAAAGCCATCAAGGATGCACGAGCACCACAGAATGCAACAGAACTAAGATCCTGGCTAGGACTAGTTAACTATCACGCGTCATTTATTCCACGATTATTGACGATGATACATCCTTTGAATGAGCTGTTGGGAAGCAAACCATGGTCATGGACTGTCGACTGTAGTAAAGCGTTTAACGTGGTAAAGCGAATTATTAGCGAAGACATGATGTTGACGCATTATGACCCATTAAAACCACTGGAACTATACACGGACGCATCACCATACGGAGTTGGCGCAGTCATTTGCCACGTAAACGAGAACAATATCAAAACACCGATCGCGTACGCATCGCGAAGCCTGCATAAACACGAAAAGGGTTATGCACAACTAGACAAGGAAGCCCTAAGCATCATGTTTGGACTTCAAAGGTTTAGAACATACTTATACGGACGGAAATTCACGATAAGAACTGATCATAAGCCACTTGAACGCATTCTAGGACCTAAATCAGCTATTCCGACACTGGCCGCACAGAGATTACAGCGATGGGCAATCGTGCTGTCAGCGTTCGAATACGATTTAAAGTTCATTCCTGGAAAACAGAACGTAATTGCCGACGCACTCTCACGTCTCCCAATGCCATACGAAGGACGGGAAGACGATGCAGTATATAACATAGCGGGGCATACATTAGACAATTTGCCAGTCACGAGTACGAACGTACAACAGCATACCAGGAAAGACCCGCTATTGAGCAAAGTGTTATACATGGTACAGACAGGTTTATGGCAGTCAGAAAACGACGACGATCTAAAACCATTCCTACACCGAAGAGACGAATTGAGTGTAGAACAGGACTGTTTGCTGTGGGGATACAGGGTAGTGATTCCACCGAAACTCAGAGGGGCAGTTCTGGAGGAGCTTCATTGTGCTCACCCCGGAATCGTGCGTATGAAAGAGATTGCGCGAAGTCATGTCTGGTGGCCCCAGATAGATTCCGACATTGAACGATTGGTGAAGCAATGTCAAGCATGTCACCAAACACAAAGTCGACCAAGCGTAGCACCAATGATGCCCTGGATCTGGCCAAATCAGCCTTGGACACGAATACATATTGACTATGCGCAGAAAGATAAACGAGATTATCTAGTAGTGGTTGACTCATATTCGAAATGGCCAGAAGTCGTTCAGATGAACAGTACGACGAGTGCAGCGACCATCAAAGCGATGAGAGAGTTGTTCAGTAGATACGGATTGCCTGTTCAACTTGTAAGCGATAATGGACCTCAATTTGTTAGCGACGAATTTGAATTCTTCTTAAAGCAAAACGGGGTGAAACATGTAAAGGTTGCACCTTATCACGCCGCAAGCAACGGAGCAGCAGAACGAATGGTTCAATCTTTCAAAAGATCGTTAGCGGCAAGCCGAGCTAATGGGAAGGATTTCCAACAATGTTTGGACAGATTTCTTTTATCGTATCGCACAACAAAACACGCAACTACGGGACAAACGCCAGCGAAGTTATTCATGGGCCGTGAGTTAAGAACGCGAGTATCACTTTTACATCCCAGTACAGAAAACAAGGTACTTAACAAGCAGAGTGATCAGAAGCTTCATCACGACAAAACGAAAGATCTACGAGAATTTTACACAGGTGAAATGGTATTAGTGAAAGATTTCCGACAAGAGGGAAAGTGGTGGCCAGGTACCGTGATAGAACGTACCGCTCCAAAATCATACGTAATTAGTGTTGAGGATGGCCGAGTGTGGAAAAGACACATTGACCAGTTGAAAGCGACAGACGCGGACGCGTACGCGAGTAAAACCCCTACTTCACATAGCGAGTTGGAACACAAGATTAAACAGACAGTACCAATAACGATTGCGAGCGAAATGATTGCGAACAAAGAGCAAACATCCACCAACCAACCGGTTGAAGAGGAACATAGATTGTCTTCATCGCCTGAGGTTATTCCACGACGCTCCACGCGACTTCGAAGGAAGCCAACACGACTTATCGAAGAGATATAGAACTTGTGAACAATGTTATTATTATGAACGTTAAAGTTATGTTGTTCATGTTTTTACACAAAATTATAATGGTGAGAATTACTCACATTTGTTAATTATTATGAGGAACCAAATAAGAACTATCTGGAACTATAGAAGCAGTAATTTAATCACGATGATTAACCTATTTGATTAACAAAATAATTAACGAAAGTTTATTGTGCTTATTGATATAATGTTAACGTTAAAATAAGAAAGGAGGAGTGTAGTATATGCACGCGCACATATAATATATGCGTACTGCGCATATGGTCGGACGAGGTTAGCCTACAAAACGTTCTATACTATTGTTCATAACTACTAGCTGGTTTCATTAAATACGTTCATTATTATACTCATCTCAACGTACTTATTAATTTGTCTACGACGATACACGACAACTAGCTTAATATTAACTTAAATTAAATCAAAATAAATGTAAAAATAACAAAAAATAATGTAGTAATACACAACAGTCTACCGCCACCAACGTTTAGACTTGCTATCAAAACATAGCCATACAGTAGGCTAGAGCATCTTTGGCTAGAGTAGTATTACTATTAGCCGCCCGCCGGGAACACCACCTTTGTGGTCCTTTGTCGGGTCTTCGACGGTATGCTAACAATAACAATATTTTCACTACTAAAATAAGGAAATGCGATATATTATCTTTAATTTTGAATCATTCTTAGAAATTACTATGAAAATATGGGTGTGCATGATTTCACAATCTGTCGAAAAACCTTGCGCAGTTTGCAGATTACTTGCGCAATTTAATACGTTGCTTGCGCAATTTGAAACAGATGTTTCAATTCAAATTGCGCAAGGAATTCTTTGCGCAATTTTAAATTGCGCAAATCGTTCAAATCGCGCATAACACATACAATGAGAAACGTTCGTCGAAGTGGAACTACACTAAATAAATAAGTTTAGTGCCTAGGCCTACCTACATCCTAATTAGGGCCTACACAAAGGTTGGAGTTGATTATGGAGCGGTAGGCAATGTCGCTAATGTCAGTTTATGTCACCCCCACTTAGGCTTTACCAAAAGCATTAAATAAAATGTCTTATTCAACCTAACCCAGTTTAAAACCTCCAAATCGGCCGTTTTTAACCTATTTCACCTGTGGCTCACTTTATAGGCCTATTTACAATACAAGCTGAACACACGCAAATAAAACACGAATATGGCAGATTAATCAAACCTGAACATCAGGTTAAAAACGCATCATAATTCATCAATTACAAACTAAAATTAAGCCTAAATAATTAGGACAGATAATCTAAATCAATATTTATTAGGCCTAGACGATTATGAAATTCACACGAGGGGTGTTTTCCGAACGTTTTACACACTGTTTGATGGATGTTAATGCACGGATGCTTCAATAATTGTTTATCTATATATAAATTATGGTTAATTCTGACATAGGCGAGCACAATGCAAAAACTTCGGTACAAATCTCTGCCTTGGATAGGCCTACCTACCTTATCTATCTCAGATGTACCGCGAAACGTAGATTTGATAACATTAGTGTTCAGTTCGACGCTATTGTTCCATATTTCTATCTTAGGAAGATATTATAAAGAGTTTTTTAACAAAATTTATGATTTCAACAGTAGATTTTCAACTAAATTTCAATTCTTCGCGGTCAAAGTAATTTCCGGGTTTACGATAAGTTCACCTTGCAACAACCTGGTTTCAACTATTTTCTCTCTTTTATACACAAGGGAGCAGTTAAAATAATAGATTTGACCCTAAAGGTGACGGGAAACAGGCACTTTCCATCAATCAATACAGTGTCCCTTTGGAAGACGAAAAAAAAAATCAGATAGTAGGACTGGAGCTTAAGTTGGCCATTAGTCATAGCCATTTCAGTTTTTTGTTTATTTTAAAACATACCGCGCGTGTTTGAAGGTACAGTAGTTAAAAAATAGAAATTATACTGCAAATTAATAAAGAACAAATTAAATATACGCCATAAAGAATCGGAATATATTGTGGGGAATAGTATTATAAAATTACATAGGGTCGAGATTTGATGATAAGACATTTTTTTTAAATCGAGTGAAATCCCGATAGCTGAGTTTTATTGAGTAAGCTGGCAGGAATAACTGTAGACTATCTTCCTGTGTCCCGTTAGGACCGAGATGTCTGCCCATGTTGCAAGCCGTAATGTCTTCTTTCTTGGGCCCACTCTGTCACGGCAGTTAGTTTCAAAAGATGTTTAAATTAAATAATGTATTAATAATTATTAAGATGGTATTTATTTTAATAAACACCTCTCCAATAAAACATTACTTTGAATAATAATTCCCCCCCCCCCCCCAACCCAACTATATAATAAACGTCCATTCACATTTATAATAACACAATTATAATATTTTTGTATTAGAATTCATCACACTGTTTTCTACAATTTACCAAGCATTTGTTATAATATTTCAACATTTTTGCAAGGGGTGGGGGGGGGGGGTTATCAAAACGGACTGTAATACGATAATATGAATCTGATTTTTTGGAATAATTGTTTATACATTTATTCTTGTATTCACTTTATTTTTCGGTGTTCGTAACATGCAAAACGTTTTCAATTCAGTTCAAAACTCATATTTATAATTAGTGTATTGATGACCAGTAATATTGTCGGCAAAGAATCCTGTCGGCAAAATGTAACCTGTGAGTGTATTGTCTGCCGATTAATTGTATGTCGGCCAACTGTATAAATGTCAGAAAACCTTGTCGGCCAAATGCCTGTCGGCAAAATGACTTGTCAGTCGAGTGTCTGTGGATCAATTGTCTGTTGGCAAATTTTCTGTCGGCAAAATGGTTTTCGACAAAATGTCGATTCTGTAGGCGAATGTCCTTTCGGCCAAATGTCCTGTCGGCAAAATGTCTGGTCGGTGAATAGTCTGTCGACCAGTAGTCTGTCGGCGAAGTGGCATTCGGTAAAACCAGAGTAAACCTAGCATGCAACATGAGAGAATGTTCAGAGCCATATATAAAATATTAACACAACAGGCAAAGAACATTAATTCTAATAATATGGCTCTGAGATTCTGAGGTTGATGAACTGCGCTGATAATGGATAGATGATGGATTAAGGTACATTCAGTATCTGGAGAACATACAAATCAATTATTCCAGTCATATTCAAGAGTAGACCTCATTGCACTAGCAATGATGAAGCTGCTTCAAGAAATAGCAAGAGATGGCATGGCGTCTGATAAACCTGTACGGATGATCAGCGTGGCAACAAAGATCTATCCAAATCAGTTCCCTTTCTGATAGAGATCCAACAAAGTCTAATTGATACACTGGAAAAGAAGAGCTTTCTGAATAATATAAAGTATTGGTATGAGGAAATAATGTATATTCATTCATCATTAACACCAGACATCGACATGTATATGTTTTAACCCTATGCTTATAGTGGATGGAAGATGTTGATATCTTCCATAGAAAAGAATCTATTATTTAGGCACTTACAATACTGTAAGGTACGTTTAAACATTGAACTTTCAGACGTTTTAAATTTCCAGCTAGATTACCAAAATGGAAGTGCAATTGCCGTCAGAGGGTATCCTCGATATGTAAATCCAGGTTTGATTGCTAATAAAATTCAACCCATTAAATTGTATCCCTGCTACACTTTGAGATTACTCTTAGACTCTTATCTCTTGTTCTCTTGTTTTGCAATCATACAGTGGTGCTTTCCCTAATAATTTAAGAGACTCCTGTATTAGTGGACTTGATGTTGTTTCTATCCTCACTCTATCAGAAGGGTTATGGCAGCAGGGCTATTGTAGATCCTTGCCATGCTTTATATATCCATGCAGGTTTAATCTTATCAGAAGTTATCTTTTGTCTAACAAATGTTATTCCAATGTTCGACTAAGTTTTGTCCAATACTTAGACCTACTACTAAACTGAAATACGACTGAAATAATTGATTTATCTATAAATCCGGACAATTTTTTCTACAAAGTGAGACTTTTGTAAAACCATCATTCATTCATTAGTGGCACAATAAGTCTTTATTAGGTTAAATTAGCACAGGAATGGTCATCTAAGAATTAAGGATGTTGGTTCCTGATAGAACATTAGGCCAGAGAACATTTTAAAATTTGTTTGGTCAATGTAGGCTACTCTATATACGACTTAAATATGATTTTTGATTATTTTGACCTTTAACCCACTCTTAAATGGGTTTGACCCATTTTTAAGTGGCTTTGGACCCGGATTTCAAACTTAAGAATAATGAATCCTTAATCAGTATGTTTCAAAGTGTGTGTGGTGTGAATCTCGTTGATGTACTTTTAAATAATAATTAAATGTCTAGCACTAATTAAGGGCGTTCTTAAATTAATGTAGCACAGGAATGGATCATTTAGGAATTATAGATCTTGATTCCTGATAGGTCAGTGAACATTTTAAAATTGGTTTGGTCGATGTAGGCCTACTTAAAATATTAACTAAAATTTAATTTAATTGAAATATGACTGAAATAATTGATTTATCTATAAATCCGGACACTGCACATTCTACAGAATGGGTTTTTTCTACAAAGTGAGACTTTTTTAAAACCATCATTCATTCATTCATTCATTAGTGGCACAATAAGTCTTTCTTAGGTTAAATTAGCACAGGAATGGTCATCCCCTTAAAATTGAACAGGACCCATTTCTGGGTCCTACATACTCCACACCTCAAACCTTTTCTTAAGTGACTTTGGCCCGGATTTTAAACTTAAATAATGAATCCTTAATCAGTATCTATATATAAATTTACGTAAGGGCAAAATTCGGTAAATCGCGCCTTACTTCTAGAATTTTTACTCGATGGTATATAAAGTTGGTTCGTACTTTCGGTACTGATTTTAACCACCTGATGTAACCCTGTTTCCTAATTAAATTAAGTTAGATAATTAGTTATTGACGATTAAAACGAATTTAGGTTCAACGATTTGCCCCAAATAGGGGTGTTTTTCGATCGTGGTATACACTGTCTAATGGATGTCCATCTTGAAAAATACCCACCACAAAAATGCGAGGAGGCTTCGCATTTTTCTATCTCCTCCTACGATAATTGTTTTTAATAGCTGAAAACCGGTTGAACAGCTAGAGTACAGCATCATAATGTTGAAGACAGGCCGATTTTCTTTACAAAATACTATTTTGATAGATTTAATATACGTTTATAGAAATGTATTGATTTGCAATGAATGAAACATTCCAAATTATTGCATACCTCCATGGTTTAACACAAGTAGGTAAATTTATAGACCCTTGGAGAATAAACAGAAATAGTATTGTAATGCTATACAATACTGCAAATAGGTATTAACCACTTTTGATCGCCATTTGAATCAAAAGTGTGTTGCTACTGTTAGATATAATATAAACAAATATACTAATAAACTTTATCACTGTGAGTGTGGGTAGTCCCTACTTTTAGATTATAAACACATAATAATATAATACTTTATTACCGTCAGTTGTTTCTCAACGTTTGTATTAATTAATAATTACAAAAATATAAACGTATTAGTGGTCTTTAAATGTACTTTACTATGTCAATCGACCATGAGACAGTGACAGTTTCAATAAAGTATTAAATCGGAAATGTTTTACTCTATTTAGTGGTATATTATTTATAGGCCTATACAAAAAATACTTCGTTAATGATTGGATAATAAAGAAATATAAAAAATAATTTAACAAAATTGGGTTTGTTTAAATGAGTCCAAATAACAAATTTCGACTCATTTTGTGACAAGTTTCTAGGTGTTAATTTTGGTTGACTACATAAATCATTGTGTCTACTTATTTGTTTCTGTAAACGACAATGTTTTATAGTCCTGCCGTACGTACATTTGAAATTGCCAGCTTTTTACGCTGAAATTACTATGTATTCGAGAACCATCTGTGGGCACGAACTAGATGGTACGCGAGCGAAGCGAGCGTACCATCTAGTGTTCATAAGTGTATTAGTCAATGGGATTTAGACTTTTAACTCACACAAATTGCAAGAAAAGGTTTTTTTGATGAAATGTGTTCTTTAGACCCTACTGAACACATTTATCAACGTTAGGACATTTTTCGACAACGGGAAGTAGCCTAATTTGCATAATTAAAAATGGCTGCCATTTTTAATAACGTACTCTGTATCTTGGAAACCGCTAGTCACAGATACTTAATTATGGTGTCAAAATCGTTAGAATATATGTTTTTATATTCACTTTAATCAAAAAGTTTGTCCAAAAATGAATGGAAGTGCTATTTCTAACATTATTGACCTTTCACCTTGATTTATCATATCTCAGCAACCCCTAATCGGAGATATACAAATTAGGGCTTAAATTGTTCAGAAACTACACATTTATATCCAGTCTAATGGCATGTTTTTGCAAAAAAATGGCGGATTCTAACATTATTGACCTTTGACCTTGATTTATCATATCTTAGCAACCACTAATCTGAGAGACACACAATATGGCTCAAACTGTTCAAAAACTACATATTTATATTTAGTCTAATGGCACGTTTTTGCAAGAAATGGCCGATTCTAACATTATTGACCTTTGAACTTTGCACTACATAAAATCGCATAACTTTGAAAATATTGTACATATGAAATTATTTTTAGTGTCAAATTGTTCAGAACATACTTTTTATTTTTATTTTTATTTTATTCAATCAAAACCAACAGCGATAAATACCGCCACTAGCAGGTTTGAAACATAAAACAATACAACATCAAATACATGTTTCTATAGAGTCCAATGACACATTATGTCCAATAATGGCCTATTGTATGGTTATTAACATTTGAACTATATTTGAAAAGTCTTTAAACCCGGAATCTTCTTCATGTGGACATCCATTAGAACATGTGATTTGGCACTCTAAAATGTAAGAGTTGCAACGTTGAATTATTATGTTTAGTTTAAAGTAGGCCATGGTACATTAAATTTATAAGCATAAACTATTGCATTCATCCACAAACTGCCTACAAGTTACACGTTTGTTTATTTTATTTCTTATCGTTTTCGCAGCTGAAGCTGAATTACAAGATATTTATATTAAAAGCATTAAAATTGATGGTTAAAAAATGGTAAAAATTAAACCACACAGAAACATGGTACATACACAATACATTCACGTAAAAAAGGTACAAAAACAAGTTATAAAAGCTTAAAAACTATACACCACTAGTAGTCGTACTGTATATGGTTATTGAAATAAATAAATAAATTCCATAAGAAACTGAGGTTTTTACTGTATACGGCAAAAATATTGCAAGTGGTGGTCAGCCTAATTATGAGTCTCGATAGCCAATAAATTAAACTAAACTAAATATGTTGCATTAATATCGATCTTTTAAAATTCCAGTTGTCAACAATGCGTCTATTAGTAGAAAATGCCTTCTTAATAAGACTATGTTTCAACCTAAAAGAATGCCCTCAAGAGTGATGCTATCCTTAGCAAAATATAAACTAAATAATCTTTAGAAATTTGATTTTTGAATATGCCATTTTATGGCAATTTAATTTGATAAAAAAATAAATCACTAACTTGAAAAAAACGTTAATAAACCTGCAAAATGGCTTGGCCTATTTAAAGTATGTACAATATATCATAAAAAAAACTACATTTTTGTTGGCTCTGTTAATAGTGTCAACACCAACTTTCTCCTGAGTAAGATGTAAGACCTAATTAAAAATGTATTAATAATCCAAACCTATAATGTATGTATATATAGTCTAATAATTTTTTTTAAGTGAATATTTTCAGTTTTTAAATTTAATTTAAATCAACTGGTTACATGCACTTTAAATTACCACCATATTCTAAACAGGTAGTGCCAAATCACATGTTCTAATGAATGCCTACATGAAGAAGATTCCGGGTTTAAAAATCCTTTTCAAATATAGTTCAAATGTTAATAACCATACAATAGGTCATTATTGGACATAATGTGTCATTGGACTCTATAGAAACATGTATGTTTTGAATAATTTGACACTAAAAATAATTTCATATGTACAATATTTTCAAAGTTATGCGATTTTATGTAGTGCAAAGTTCAAAGGTCAATAATGTTAGAATCGACCATTTTTTGCAAAAACATGCCATTAGACTAAATATAAATATGTAGTTTTCTGAACAGTTTGAGCCATATTGTGTGTCTCTCAGATTAGTGGTTGCTAAGATATGATAAATCAAGGTCAAAGGTCAATAATGTTAGAATCCGCCATTTTTTGCAAAAACATGCCATTATATAGACTAAATATAAATGTGTAGTTTCTGAACAATTTAAGCCTTAATTTGTATATCTCCGATTTGTGGTTGCTGAGATATGAGAATTCAAGGTCAAAGGTCAATAATGTTAGAAATAGCACTTCCATTCATTTTTGGACAAACTTTTTCAATAAAGTGAATATAAAAACATATATTCTAACGATTTTGACACCATAATTAAGTATCTGTGACTAGCGGTTTCCAAGATACAGAGTACGTTATTAAAAATGGGGGCCATTTTTAATTATGCAAATTAGGCTACTTCCCGTTGTCGAAAAATGTCCTAACGTTGTAGTCCAGTCCCTAAGGGGAGAAAAAAGGGTGGGATGTTACCAGACTGGATACAAATTTTTCAATATAGCAGTTTGGTAGAGTATAGTATGGAGATGCCAAAACAAAGTTACTGGAAATCTGATTTGACCTCTGTGACCTCTGACCTCAATTTTTATATTTTTCTATTATATAACTAAAAATTGTCATATCTTGACAACGCAGGGACATTTTACATTTATTTTTTTTTCAAAATGCTTGGAAGATATATATTTATATTCGCTATAATGAAAAAAATTGTACAAAAATGGCCGCTAAGGCTTTATTTTTCAGTTTGACCTTTGACCTTGATTGCCTAATATCTTAATAACACGCAATCTCAGAGATTTGAGAATGGGCTCAAAATGTTAAGAAAATAAATCTAATATTTAGTCTAATAGAAACTTTTTTCCAAAAATTACCATAAATTAAGCTTTTTTGACCCTTAACCTCTAATGTTTGAATATGTCAATATCTCGGTAACTATTTGTCCTAAAAAGTTCAGTTTGGTGTCAAATTGTTTAGAATATACACATTTATATTTGCTCTAACAAAATATTTTGTCAGAATTCAATTGGAAATGTCATTTTGAGATATGACCCATCGTTTTGCATATATTTAGCAATTAATAATCTATAAAAAGAGATCGAGAGAGGGGAGGGGGTTGGGGTGGATGGAGAGACACATATTTTTGTTACATGTTACACAAATGTTAAACTCTGTCTACACTATAACATTTTTATGCGACAAAAAAATGTGATGTGCCCATATATGGACACGATGAATGACATATCACTACCATATTTGGGCGCATCACACCTTTTTTGTTAAACTAGTTTATAGTGTAGACAAACATGTAAAAAATATGTGTCTCTCCATCAACCCAACCACCTCCCCCTCTCTCGCTTTTCCAATGCTACTGCATGCATATATACACATCAAAATGGCCGGAATTGTACTGGAAAGTTTTTAGCTACATTTGAAAATAAGTCCCAGAGTGATGGGTGTATTGTAATGTTATCAGAATTATGGCAATTGTTTGTAATGGGAAAGTTTTAAAACTACATTTGAAATATTTGCTAATAATATCACATGCTATTAAAGATATACTTATTTTCCCCCTGAAAAAAGTAATTTTGA